>NW_021823319.1:907456-972223 GCF_901001165.1 Salmo trutta | reverse complement strand
CCTCTGTGTCCCCTCGTGTCCCCTCGCTGTGTCCCTCTGTGTCTTTCCAGTGTCCCTGACCCTAACCCACTTCGACAGGGTTGTGTCCCCCTCCGTGTCTTTCCAGTGTCCCTGTCCGTTTCCTGTGTGGTAATGGCATGTATATTTATTGTATCTAAGTCCAGGAAAGTGACTTATCTAACTCAAGGCCTTGACCGCTTGTGATTTATAACTCACCTCTTAGTATTTTGTCAAATGTTTGTAATATTAGGGGACGTTACAGATGGAAACACAATCCATGCTAATGACATTCAACTAATTACCTCACTTTTACTGACACCATGGTGTGTGTGTGTGTGTGTGTGTGTGTGTGTGTGTGTGTGTGTGTGTGTGTGTGTGTGTGTGTGTGTGTGTGTGGCTGCCTGCAGGACAGGACAGACTGCCCTGTGAAGAGTTCAGAGCCTGATCAGTCTGGGTGAGACATAACAACCAGGTACTGACCAAGCTATGTGCATCTGTTACTAAATAGTAAGTACTAAATCCTCCCCCAGGCATGGCAGCAGTCACACGCTGTGTTCAGACTGCAGTAACACAAGCAGTACCACACCATGTTTCAGATAGCTGCAGTACCACCATTCAACACTAGCCGTGCTGATCCTATATCACCACTCCTACTGAGACTCTTTATGACCTGATCCTATATCACCACTCCTACTGGGACTCTTTATGACCTGATCCTATATCACCACTCCTACTGAGACTCTTTATGACCTGATCCTATATCACCACTCCTACTGAGACTCTTTATGACCTGATCCTATATCACCACTCCTACTGGGAGACTCTTTATGACCTGATCCTATATCACCACTCCTACTGAGACTCTTTATGACATGATCCTATATCACCACTCCTACTGAGACTCTTTATGACCTGATCCTATATCACCACTCCTACTGAGACTCTTTATGACCTGATCCTAAATCAACACTCCTACTGGGAGACTCTTTATGACCTGATCCTATATCACCACTCCTACTGAGACTCTTTATGACCTGATCCTATATCACCACTCCTACTGGGAGACTATGACCTGATCAACACTCCTACTGAGACTCTTTATGACCTGATCCTATATCACCACTCCTACTGAGAGTCTTTATGACCTGATCCTATATCACCACTCCTACTGGGACTCTTTATGACCTGATCCTATATCACCACTCCTACTGAGACTCTTTATGACCTGATCCTATATCACCACTCCTACTGGGAGACTATGACCTGATCAACACTCCTACTGAGACTCTTTATGACCTGATCCTATATCACCACTCCTACTGAGACTCTTTATGACCTGATCCTATATCACCACTCCTTCCTACTGGGAGACTCTTTATGATCTGATCCTATATCACCACTCCTACTGAGACTCTTTATGACCTGATCCTATATCACCACTCCTACTGGGACTCTTTATGACCTGATCCTATATCACCACTCCTACTGAGACTCTTTATGACCTGATCCTATATCACCACTCCTACTGAGACTCTTTATGACCTGATCCTATATCACCACTCCTACTGAGACTCTTTATGACCTGATCCTATATCACCACTCCTGTCTTGTGCTTCTTGTCACTGTCTGTCTGTCTGTCTGTCTGTCTGTCTGTCTGTCTGTCTGTCTGTCTGTCTGTCTGTCTGTCTGTCTGTCTGTCTGTCTGTCTTTCCGCCTGTCGGTATGGCTGTACGTCCGTCTGTCTGACCATCTATCTGTCTGTTTTCTCCCATACCTCTCTATCTCTCCTTGTCATATCCCCTCTCCCCCTCTCCCCCTCTCCCCCCTCCGTCCCGTTATTGGCCACGTGGCTTGGGTTGTCTCTCCATTGCTCTCTCCCTCCTCCTCCCTCCTCCTCCTCCCCCTCCCTCCCCCTCCTCCTCCTCCTCCTCCTCCTCTCCCCTCCTCTCCCACCTCCTCATCCTCCTGCTCCTCCTCCACCTCTCTGCTCCTCTCCTTCCTCTTCCTCTCCCCTCCTCCTCTCCCTCCTTCTTCTCTCCCCTCCTCCTCTCCCTCCTTCTCCTCTCCCTCCTCCTCCTGCTCCTCCTCTCCCTCCTCCTCTCCCTCCTCCTCTTCCTCTCACCTCCTCCTCTCCCTCCTCCTCCTCTCCCCTACTCCTCTCCCTCCTCCTCCTCCTCTCCCCTCCTCCTCTCCCTCCTTCTTCTCTCCCCTCCTCCTCTCCCTCCTTCTTCTCTCCCCTCCTCCTCTCCCTCCTTCTCCTCTCCCTCCTCCTCCTGCTCCTCCTCTCCCTCCTCCTCTTCCTCTCACCTCCTCCTCACCCTCCTCCTCCTCCTCTCCAACCTGCAGAAGAAGAAAGGAGGCATGGAGACAGATGACTTCAGAGCCTGTCTGATCTCCATGGGCTATGATCTGGTAAATACATAGAATGAGCTGTCATAGGACTGTCATAAGACTGCAACAAGAGCGCCACAAAAATGTCCTCACCTTAAATCTTTAAAAGAGACACATTTTTTTTAAATCAGAATGATCAATATTATCTGTCAGTGTATTTAAAATGTCCAGGAATCAGTGTGAAACTGTTAATCCAGGTCCAAAATGACCTCCAGATATGATGAGTATTGGTGTTAGCGGTATTTCTATTCCAGGGTAGCAGCACACATAGCTGGTATGGCCAGCTGGTAGTGTCACTCAGTGGCTGGTGTGACTCAAACTGTTCACTATATAGTGCACTACTGTTGACCTGGGCTCATAGGGCAGACACAGGGCTCTGGTTAAAAGGTAGTGTGCACTATATAGGGAATAGGCTGCCATTTGGGATGCAGCCGCTGTGTCAACGGGGGACAGAGAGAGAGAGAGAGAGAGAGAGAGAGAACAGATGGCTGTTGTTCAACATGTCTAGGTCTGTTAGACAGACACACAGATATTAATGGTAGATTGACCTCCAGTCATTAATGGTAGATTCACCTGCAGTCATTAATGGTAGATTCACCCCCAGTCATTAATGGTAGATTCACCCCCAGTCATTAATGGTAGATTCACCCCCAGTCATTAATGGTAGATTCACCCCCAGTCATTAATGGTAGATTCACCCCCAGTCATTAATGGCAGATTCACCTGCAGTCATTAATGGCAGATTCACCCCCAGTCATTAATGGTAGATTCACCTGCAGTCATTAATGGTAGATTCACCTGCAGTCATTAATGGTAGATTCACCTCCAGTCACTGATACTGTAGATAATGATACAACACCATGTCTCTCTCTCTCTGTCTGTTCCCCAAGCCATCACAATGACACCACACACAGGGAATTCCATGATGTAGACTAAGGACTTACATTTTAAATGTAACCTTTATTTTAACGAGGCAAGTCGGTTAAGAACAAATTCTTATTTACAATGACGGCCAAACCCGGACGACGCCGGGCCAATTGTGCGCCTCCCTATGGGACTCCCAATCACAGCCGGATGTGATACAGCCTGGTTTCGAACCAGGGACTGTAGTGACGCCTCTTGCAGTGAGATGCAGTGCCTTAGACCGCTGCGCCACTCGGGAGGTGTATTATTAGGTTGGTCACAAGGCCTTTGTCCTGTTACATTTAGAACATCCCCCTGGTCTCTCTCTGCAGTGTACAGATAACAGGCTGGTGCTTGGTACATCCCCCTGGTCTCTCTCTGCAGTGTACAGATAACAGGCTGGTGCTTGGTACATCCCCCTGGTCTCTCTCTGCAGTGTTCAGATAACAGGCTGGTGCTTGGTACATCCCCCTGGTCTCTCTCTCTGCAGTGTACAGATAACAGGCTGGTGCTTGGTACATCCCCCTGGTCTCTCTCTGCAGTGTACAGATAACAGGCTGGTGCTTGGTACATCCCCCTGGTCTCTCTCTGCAGTGTACAGATAACAGGCTGGTGCTTGGTACATCCCCCTGGTCTCTCTCTGCAGTGTACAGATAACAGACTGGTGCTTGGTACATCCCCCTGGTCTCTCTCTCTGCAGTGTACAGATAACAGGCTGGTGCTTGGTACATCCCCCTGGTCTCTCTCTGCAGTGTACAGATAACAGGCTGGTGCTTGGTACATCCCCCTGGTCTCTCTCTGCAGTGTACAGATAACAGGCTGGTGCTTGGTACATCCCCCTGGTCTCTCTCTGCAGTGTACAGATAACAGGCTGGTGCTTGGTACATCCCCCTGGTCTCTCTCTGCAGTGTACAGATAACAGGCTGGTGCTTGGTACATCCCCCTGGTCTCTCTCTGCAGTGTACAGATAACAGGCGGCCCAAATGCTGCCCTAGTTTTGACCAGAACACATAGGGGTCATAGGGTCCATAGGGGCCCTGGTCAAAAGTAGGGCAGTATAAAGGGAATAGGGTGCCATTTGGGACGCAGCCTGGCCACTGCTGATCCCTACTCTGATGTGCTAATCAAACATAACCCTTAACCGGGTTGGACATGAGTAATGTATCAAACATAACCCTTTACCAGGTAGGACATGAGTAATGTATCAAACATAACCCTTTACCAGGTAGGACATGAGTAATGTATCAAACATCATAACCCTTTACCAGGTAGGACATGAGTAATGTATCAAACATAACCCTTAACCGGGTTGGACATGAGTAATGTATCAAACATAACCCTTTACCAGGTAGGACATGAGTAATGTATCAAACATAACCCTTTACCAGGTAGGACATGAGTAATGTATCAAACATAACCCTTTACCAGGTAGGACATGAGTAATGTATCAAACATAACCCATCACTGGGTAGGACATGAGTAATGTATCAAACATAACCCTTTACCAGGTAGGACATGAGTAATGTATCAAACATAACCCTTTACCAGGTAGGACATGAGTAATGTATCAAACATAACCCATCACTGGGTAGGACATGAGTAATGTATCAAACATAACCCATCACTGGGTAGGACATGAGTAATGTATCAAACATAACCCTTTACCAGGTAGGACATGAGTAATGTATCAAACATAACCCTTTACCAGGTAGGACATGAGTAATGTATCAAACATAACCCTTTACCAGGTAGGACATGAGTAATGTATCAAACATAACCCTTTACCAGGTAGGACATGAGTAATGTATCAAACATAACCCTTTACCAGGTAGGACATGAGTAATGTATCAAACATCATAACCCTTTACCAGGTAGGACATGAGTAATGTATCAAACATAACCCTTTACCAGGGAGGACATGAGTAATGTATCAAACATAACCCTTTACCAGGTAGGACATGAGTAATGTATCAAACATCATAACCCTTTACCAGGTAGGACATGAGTAATGTATCAAACATAACCCTTTACCAGGTAGGACATGAGTAATGTATCAAACATAACCCTTTACCAGGTAGGACATGAGTAATGTATCAAACATAACCCTTTACCAGGTAGGACATGAGTAATGTATCAAACAAAACCCTTTACCAGGTAGGACACGAGTAATGTATCAAACATAACCCTTTACCAGGTAGGACATGAGTAATGTATCAAACATAACCCTTTACCAGGTAGGACATGAGTAATGTATCAAACATAACCCTTTACCAGGTAGGACATGAGTAATGTATCAAACATCATAACCCTTTACCAGGTAGGAGATGAGTAATGTATCAAACATAACCCTTTACCAGGGAGGACATGAGTAATGTATCAAACATAACCCTTTACCAGGGAGGACATGAATAATGTATCAAACATAACCCTTCACCAGGTAGGACATGAGTAATGTATCAAACATAACCCTTTACCAGGTAGGACATGAGTAATGTATCAAACATAACCCTTTACCAGGTAGGACATGAGTAATGTATCAAACATAACCCTTTACCAGGTAGGACATGAGTAATGTATCAAACATAACCCATCACTGGGTAGGACATGAGTAATGTATCAAACATAACCCATCACTGGGTAGGACATGAGTAATGTATCAAACATAACCCATCACTGGATAGGACATGAGTAATGTATCAAACATAACCCATCACTGGGTAGGACATGAGTAATGTATCAAACATAACCCTTTACCAGGTAGGACATGAGTAATGTATTAAACATAACCCTTTACCAGGTAGGACATGAGTAATGTATCAAACATAACCCATCACTGGGTAGGACATGAGTAATGTATCAAACATAACCCTTTACCAGGTAGGACATGAGTAATGTATCAAACATAACCCTTTACCGGGTAGGACATGAGTAATGTATCAAACATAACCCATCACTGGGTAGGACATGAGTAATGTATCAAACATAACCCTTTACCAGGTAGGACATGAGTAGCACAGCTGTCTTATTTGTCTGTTATTCTCATCCTGATTGACTCAATGTTAGCCTGGGTCCAGATCTGTTTGTTTTGTCACCTGACAATGACTGTATGTATTGGCAAGACAGCACAAACAGATCTGGGTCCTGGCTTTAATCAATGTGGCTGCTGTAATGGAGTAGCCTGGTTATACTATGCTCTGTGATTTGTAGGGAGAGTCTGAGTTTGCCCGCATCATGTCTCTCGTGGATCCCAACGGGTCCAACAAGGTGACCTTCCAGTCCTTCGTTGACTTCATGACTAGAGAGACGTCCGATTCAGACACCTCAGAGCAGGTCCTCGCCTCCTTCAAGATCCTGGCTGCTGATAAGGTGGGAAGTGATGGTTCTGTCTCTGTCTCTTTCACTCGCTTTCTCTCTCTCTCGCTTCCTCTCTGTCTCTCTCTGTCTCTGTCTCTTTCACTTGCTTTCTCTCTCTCTCGCTTCCTCTCTGTCTCTCTCTCTCGCTTCCTCTCTGTCTCTCTCTCTCTCGCTTCCTCTCTGTCTCTCTCTCTCGCTTCCTCTCTGTCTCTCTCTCTCTCGCTTCCTCTCTGTCTCTCTCTCTCGCTTCCTCTCTGTCTCTCTCTCTCTCGCTTCCTCTCTGTCTCTCTCACTCGCTTCCTCTCTGTCTCTCTCTCTCGCTTTCTCTCTGTCTCTCTCTCTCTTCCTCTCTGTTTCTCTCTCTCGCTTCCTCTCTGTCTCTCTCTCTCGCTTCCTCTCTGTCTCTCTCTCTCTCGCTTCCTCTCTGTCTCTCTCTCTCGCTTTCTCTCTGTCTCTCTCTCTCGCTTCCTCTCTGTCTCTCTCACTCGCTTCCTCTCTGTCTCTCTCTCTCGCTTTCTCTCTGTCTCTCTCTCTCTTCCTCTCTGTTTCTCTCTCTCGCTTCCTCTCTGTCTCTCTCTCTCGCTTCCTCTCTGTCTCTCTCTCTCTCGCTTCCTCTCTGTCTCTCTCTCTCGCTTTCTCTCTGTCTCTCTCTCTCGCTTCCTCTCTGTCTCTCTCTCGCTTCCTCTCTGTTTCTCTCACTCGCTTCCTCTCTGTCTCTCTCACTCGCTTCCTCTCTGTCTCTCTCTCGCTTCCTCTCTGTTTCTCTCACTCGCTTCCTCTCTGTCTCTCTCTCGCTTCCTCTCTGTCTCTCTCACTCGCTTCCTCTCTGTTTCTCTCACTCGCTTCCTCTCTGTCTCTCTGTCTCTCTCACTCGCTTCCTCTCTGTCTCTCTCTCTCTCTTCCTCTCTGTCTCTCTCTCTCGCTTCCTCTCTGTCTCTCTCACTCGCTTCCTCTCTCTGTCTCTCTCACTCGCTTCCTCTCTCTGCCTCTCTCACTCGCTTCCTCTCTGTCTCTCTCACTCGCTTCCTCTCTGTCTCTCTCTCGCTTCCTCTCTGTCTCTCTGTCTCTCTCTCTCGCTTCCTCTCTGTCTCTCTCTCTCGCTTCCTCTCTGTCTCTCTCACTCGCTTCCTCTCTGTCTCTCTCACTCGCTTCCTCTCTGTCTCTCTCACTCGCTTCCTCTCTGTCTCTGTCTGTCTCTTTCACTTGCTTTCTCTTTCACGCCTTGCTTTATCTGTCTCGGGCATGCTTACTCTCTCTCTCTCTAGTCAAGTCATGTCACAATGTATTTAACGTTTATTTTACAATGTCATCTCAAATGTGGTAACTAATGTCACTCTGTTGTATCCTTTCCATAGCCCTTCATCCTGATGGAGGAGCTGCGTAGAGAGTTGCCCCCAGAACAGGCAGAGTACTGTATCGCCAGGATGCCCCTCTACAATGGACCTGATGGGGTCCCAGGGGCCCTGGACTACACTGCCTTCTCCACTGCCCTCTATGGGGAGAGTGACCTTTAGCTTCACACACCAGAAATGCACCCTGACCTTGTATCAGTCTCTCTCCCACTTTGTTCCATACCATTTACATCTAAATGGATCAATATTTTGACCGGTACTTAAGGGAGTTATGTTTGAGAAATACAAAGCATTTTAAAGCTGTTTCATGAGTATATGATTTCTAAAGAGTAGGGAGAAATATTTATTTCAAAGAACTGAGCAGGATTCATTCACTAGATAAAAAAAAAAAAGATGACTCAGTAAATGTGAAATTACATGTGATTCACATAAAAGTAACTTACACATAAAAAGTAACTTACACATAAAAGTAATTTACACATAAAAAGTAACTTACACATAAAAAGTTACACATAAAAAGTAACTTACACATAAAAGTAACTTACACATAAAAAGTTACACATAAAAAGTAACTTACACATAAAAGTAACTTACACATAAAAAGTTACACTTAAAAAGTAACTTACATAAAAAGTAACTTACACATAAAAAGTAACTTACACATAAGAAGCGCTACTAAGTTATTTGCTAGTCACCTATGGAGACCTAAAGATACTGAGAAGCTTGTATTGTCTCAGTGTTTGTACTCTTCTAAATTATTACATAAAAAACAGGGGATGTTTTTGCCTCATCTGTTCAGTGCCTAAAATGAATGAAAAAGGACCCAGTATACTAGCCTGGTCCCAGATCTGATCTCACCTAGTCTGGTCCCAGATCTGATCTCACCTAGCCTGGTCCCAGATCTGATCTGACCTAGCCTGGTCCCAGATCTGATCTCACCTAGTCTGGTCCCAGATCTGATCTCACCTAGCCTGGTCCCAGATCTGATCTCACCTAGCCTGGTCCCAGATCTGATCTCACTAGCCTGGTCCCAGATCTAATTTCACCTAGCCTGGTCCCAGATCTGATCTCACCTAGCCTGGTCCCAGATCTGATCTCACCTAGCCTGGTCCCAGATCTGATCTCACCTAGCCTGGTCCCAGATCTGATCTCACCTAGCCTGGTCCTAGATCTGATCTCACTAGCCTGGTCCCAGATCTGATCTCACTAGCCTGGTGTCAGATCTGATCTCACCTAGTCTGGTCCCAGATCTGATTTCTCTAGCCTGGTCCCAGATCTGATCTCACCTAGTCTGGTCCCAGATCTGATCTCACCTAGTCTGGTCCCAGATCTGATCTCACCTAGTCTGGTCCCAGATCTGATCTCACCTAGTCTGGTCCCAGATCTGATCTCACCTAGCCTGGTCCCAGATCTGATCTCACATAGCCTGGTCCCAGATCTGATCTCACCTAGTCTGGTCCCAGATCTGATCTCACCTAGCCTGGTGTCAGATCTGATCTCACCTAGCCTGGTGTCAGATCTGATCTCACCTAGCCTGGTGTCAGATCTGATCTCACTATGCCAGAAACAAAATAATGTAACTGTAAAATAACTGTCTGTCTGGGTAAAACTACAATCTTAGTCCCCTCAGCCGCCGGTGTGGAGTCTGAAGTTATGAAGACTTAAGGCAGACGAGCAGAAAATAAACTCCTTGATTAAAACGTTAACGTTGTTTTTCTTCTGTTTTGCTGAATGTTCTGAATATCCTAGTGATACCTGTCGATTACAGCACGATACAGGCAGATGGACTTTTTGATTCTTTTAGGACGTTTCCCCCCCTCAGACTTTACTTTCTAGGCTTTGTTGAGACTTTGTCAAGTTATGTAAGAAAATAAACATCAATGGAAGTCAATACATTTTCAGACATGATTTTTAAACGCCTTATTACATAAAAGGCTTTGGAATCTGTGTCAAACCAACTTTCCCTTTCAGAGAGGGAACAGGAATCTGTTCCAAAAACTACATAAATAACAAGGTTGTCATAGTCCGTGTATGTAGGTGGCAGGGAAGTCAGGCGCAAGAGAAAACTGAGTGGTTCAAAATGGAATATTTATTTCCAAAACCAACGTAGAAAAAGAATCCGGGTAAACCAATAACCCGTCGCACACCGATACAGAAACAACACGTATATAACAAACAAACAAATCACCGACAGAGAAATGAGGGGAATCAGAGGGTTAAATACACAACATATAATTACTGGGATATGAAACAGGTGTGTAAAGAGACCAGACAAAACCAATGGAAAATGAAAAACGGATCAATGGTGGCTAGAAGGCCGGTGACGTCTATCGCCGAACACCACCCGAACAAGGAGAGGCATCAACTTCAGTAGAAGTCGTGACAAAGGTTGCCAACAAACAACGCATAACATGTTGTATAGCGGCAGAGTAAGAAAGACACCTGGTAGGGAGTGGGCAATTTTGTTACATTTTTCACTCACTACGTTTATTCAGAAAAATGTCTGTCCTCACCCAGGTAGCCTGGGGACAAACATTAAGAATAAGCTACGCGGTGAGATGCTGCCTATTCGGTAGCTAGTTATCTAAGTGAATAGATCATGCTACGTTGTATGCGTTTGTTGGCAATCCTTGTTATTTACAAAGTTTTTTTTTTGGTACAGATTCCTGTTGTAACGTAACACAAATTATTACCACCACCTATTCCTACCCCCCAGCCTTCTCTGTGGCTCAGTTGGTAGAGCATGGTATTTGCAACGCCAGGGTTGTGGGTTCGATTCCCATGGGGGGGCCAGTACAAAAAAAAATAAAAAAATGTATGAAATGTATGCATTCACTACTGTAAGTCGCTCTGGATAAGAGCGTCTGCTAAATGACTAAAATGTAAATGTACAACATGGTAAATCAGTCAGCTACACTCTCATATGATATCGTAGTCATTATTCTCCTAGATGGACTTGAACGTTGCATAAATCAAACCCGCGCATGCGTGGTTTAGCGGCTCCTCCACTCCAGACGGAGGGTGATTTATGGGCGTTGAGTTGACAAGCAGCCGCCGGCGAGGATCAGTGTTGGTTGCTCTAGTCAGGCATTTTTTTTTGGTTCCTTTGCAGTTAAAACAACCAAAAGAAGAAGAATTACAAGCCATGGCTCCTACAATATATGAGAGTTTAACAAGAAAAGGTAAACTGTTGCAACTTCCTGGTTTAGTATTTAGCTAGATATGTGAGCTGGTTGCCTAGCAGCTGTCAACGACTGGCTAGATAGTTGAAGTTGGTTAGCTAGCTAGCTAGCTAGCTGTATATCTACGGGAATTTATGGTCGACATTTATTCATCCAGTTACCCTAAATGTCAAACGTTTTTTATTTATTCATTCATATAGATAGATAGATAGATAGCTACATAGCGAGCTAGTCAACATGTGCTAGCTACATGTTCCACTGCCTGGTAGAGTAACGTTAGCAAAACACGGGCAAAGAGAGAGATAGTTAGCAGGGAACATTCCGTTCTCATTTATAAGTTTGGGTCACGAAACGGGATGGACCTACAATGCATTTATCCAACAGAAACTCTGGTGTTATTTACAAAAGCCGGAGTTTCTGAATTTGTAAAATATAAACTCTCGTTTTAGTTGCAAAAAACGTGTAACTACTGTTTTACCATTGGACAAAATTCATGTAAGTCTTTATCCCCGTTCCGTTTGTTTCCATTTAAGAAAGGTTTTCTAACTGAATCCGCGTAATGAATAAACCCCAGCTGGTCTGACACGTGTAAACCACTTCCCTGTAAACAAGCGAGTTAACTCACATTTTAGCTCGGGTCAATCCCCCTCCACAGAAATATTATCTAATATACATACAGTACCAGTCAAAAGTTTGGACACACCTACTCATTCCAGGGTTTCCAGGTCATTCTTTATTTTTTAACTATTTTCTACATTGTAGAATAATAGTGAAGACATCAAAACTATGAAATAACACATATGGAATCATGTAGTAACCAAAAAAAAGTGATAAAACAAATCAAAATATATTTTATATTTGAGATTATTTAAAGTAGCCACCCTTTGTCTTAATGACAGCTTGGTCATTCTCTCAACCAGCTTATATAACCATATTAACATGTAATATGTAAACTGCAGAGCTTCACTAGAGGCTGAGCTGTTAGGCAAGAGGATCATGATACTAGATGGAGGGATGGGAACATATTTAACATGTCATAACCATATTAACATGTAACATGTTAACTGCGTAGCTCAGGTAGTGGCCCTAGCAGACCTTCCCTAGAGGCTGAGCTCAGGGAGCTGTCAGGGAAGAGGATCGTGATACTAGATGGAGGGATGGGAACATATTTAACATGTCATAACCATATTAACATGTAACATGTTAACTGCGTACCTCAGGTAGTGGCCCTAGCAGACCTTCCCTAGAGGCTGAGCTCAGGGAGCTGTTAGAGAAGAGGATAATGATACTAGATGGAGGGATGGGCACCATGATCCAGGAGAGGCGATTGGAGGAGGAGCACTTCAGGGGGGAGGAGTTTAAAGACCACACCCACAGCCTGAAGGGCAACAACGACCTGCTGAGCATCACACAGAGTGATGTCATCTACAACATACACAAGGTACGGTGATGTCATCTATAACATGCACAAGGTATGGTGATGTCATCTATAACATGCACAAGGTACGGTGATGTCACCTACAATATACACAAGGTACGGTGATGTCACCTACAATATACACAAGGTACGGTGATGTCACCTACAATATACACAAGGTACGGTGATGTCACCTACAACATACACAAGGTGCGGTGATGTCACCTACAACATACACAAGGTACGATGATGTCACCTACAACATACACAAGGTGCGGTCAGTGGGTTAAAGAGTGGTTCACGTTATCCAGGACAGCAACACACCTGAGATGTAAAAGTTAGGCTGTCATCAATGCACCTGTCTGTTACGCCTTAGTTATAATTAACCTGCACCTAGAATTGGTTGATCTGTTATTGAGATGTATTTCCGGTCTTTTTGTGTTTGTTTGTGTGTGTGTGTGTGTGTGTGTGTGTGTGTGTGTGTGTGTGAGAGAGAGACAGACAGAGACAGAGAGACGATGAGATGACCCCTTTTGTTTGGTGAAACCCTGTTGTGTGAATAAGCATTGACGTTCCTCTTCTCGTGTTTGTTTCTAGGAATACCTGCTGGCCGGGGCAGACATCATTGAGACCAACACTTTCAGTAGCACCTGTATCGCCCAAGCCGACTACGGACTGGAACATTTGGTAAGAGAACGGGTCAGTGGGTGGTCTGTAGAATAACACTCAGATTACGTTTCAGATTACCAATCAGAAGCTGTTATCACATCAGATTACCAATCAGAAGCTGTTATCAGATCACCAATCAGAAGCTGTTATCGCATCAGATTACCAATCAGAAGCTGTTATCACATCAGATCACCAATCAGAAGCTGTTATCGCTTCAGATTACCAATCAGAAGCTGTTATCAGATGACCAATCAGAAGCTGTTATCGCATCAGATCACCAATCAGAAGCTGTTATCAGATCACCAATCAGAAGCTGTTATCAGATCACCAATCAGAAGCTGTTATCAGATCACCAATCAGAAGCTGTTATCAGATCACCAATCAGAAGCTGTTATCAGATCACCAATCAGAAGCTGTTATCAGATCACCAATCAGAAGCTGTTATCACCTCAGATTACCAATCAGAAGCTGTTATCACATCATCACATCACCAATCAGAAGCTGTTATCACCTCAGATTACCAATCAGAAGCTGCTATCACATCAGATCACCAATCAGAAGCTGCTATCACATCATCAGATCACCAATCAGAAGCTGTTATCACATCATCAGATCACATGTAGTCAGTCAGGGATGGGTTCCTAAAGGTGACTTGACACAATAAATGTCTCACTCACTCATTCAGGTTGTTTTGACTCTCTGATGTTTCCCCAGGCTTATCGTATGAACAAGGTATCAGCGGAGGGTTGTTTTGACTCTCTGATGTTTTCCCAGGCTTATCGTATGAACAAGGTATCAGCGGAGGGTTGTTTTGACTCTCTGATGTTTTCCCAGGCTTATCGTATGAACAAGGTATCAGCGGAGGGTTGTTTTGACTCTCTGATGTTTTCCCAGGCTTATCGTATGAACAAGGTATCAGCAGAGGGTTGTTTTGACTCTGATGTTTTCCCAGGCTTATCGTATGAACAAGGTATCAGCGGAGGGTTGTTTTGACTCTCTGATGTTTTCCCAGGCTTATCGTATGAACAAGGTATCAGCGGAGGGTTGTTTTGACTCTGATGTTTTCCCAGGCTTATCGTATGAACAAGGTATCAGCAGAGGGTTGTTTTGACTGATGTTTTCCCAGGCTTATCGTATGAACAAGGTATCAGCGGAGGGTTGTTTTGACTCACTGTTGTTTTCCCAGGCTTATCGTATGAACAAGGTATCAGCGGAGGGTTGTTTTGACTCTGATGTTTTCCCAGGCTTATCTTATGAACAAGGTATCAGCAGAGGGTTGTTTTGACTCTCTGATGTTTTCCCAGGCTTATCGTATGAACAAGGTATCAGCGGAGGGTTGTTTTGACTCTCTGATGTTTCCCCAGGCTTATCGTATGAACAAGGTATCAGCGGAGGGTTGTTTTGACTCTCTGATGTTTTCCCAGGCTTATCGTATGAACAAGGTATCAGCAGAGGGTTGTTTTGACTCACTGATGTTTCCCCAGGCTTATCGTATGAACAAGGTATCAGCAGAGGGTTGTTTTGACTCACTGATGTTTCCCCAGGCTTATCGTATGAACAAGGTATCAGCGGAGGGTTGTTTTGACTCTCTGATGTTTTCCCAGGCTTATCGTATGAACAAGGTATCAGCAGAGGTTTGTTTTGACTCTCTGATGTTTTCCCAGGCTTATCGTATGAACAAGGTATGAGCAGAGGGTTGTTTTGACTCTCTGATGTTTTCCCAGGCTTATCGTATGAACAAGGTATCAGCGGAGGGTTGTTTTGACTCTCTGATGTTTTCCCAGGCTTATCGTATGAACAAGGTATCAGCGGAGGGTTGTTTTGACTCTCTGATGTTTTCCCAGGCTTATCGTATGAACAAGGTATCAGCGGAGGGTTGTTTTGACTCTCTGATGTTTTCCCAGGCTTATCGTATGAACAAGGTATCAGCGGAGGGTTGTTTTGACTCTCTGATGTTTCCCCAGGCTTATCGTATGAACAAGGTATCAGCGGAGGGTTGTTTTGACTCTCTGATGTTTTCCCAGGCTTATCGTATGAACAAGGTATCAGCGGAGGGTTGTTTTGACTCTCTGATGTTTTCCCAGGCTTATCGTATGAACAAGGTATCAGCGGAGGGTTGTTTTGACTCTCTGATGTTTCCCCAGGCTTATCGTATGAACAAGGTATCAGCGGAGGGTTGTTTTGACTCTCTGATGTTTTCCCAGGCTTATCGTATGAACAAGGTATCAGCGGAAATAGCCAGGAAAGCAGCAGATGACATCACCAACCAGACAGGTCAGCTGATAAACATTAAAGTATCGTCATTGGAGGAAAAAAAAAACTATTTGACATTGACAACATTGTATGTAATAGATGTGTATTTCCGTGTTTGTAACTCACAAATGTTTTTTTGTTTTTTTTATTACCAGGTTGTAAGAGATACGTGGCGGGCGCCGTGGGCCCCACCAATAAAACCCTGTCTGTGTCTCCCTCCGTGGAAAGACCAGACTTCAGGAACGTCAGTAAGAGATACAGCGTGTTGTTTTAGCACCTCTCTTCTTCCTTCTCTTTCTACTGATGGCACTGCGAAGTGGCAGATCGGCAGGTGTTTTCAGAGCCCTACAGTGGTGAAATGTCACTACGGACCTACACTATATAGCTGTCTTAACTGTTACCCTGTCAGGGTCTATAAGGCCTCTCAGACCTACACTATATAGCTGTCTTAACTGTTACCCTGTCAGGGTCTATAAGGCCTCTCAGACCTACACTATATAGCTGTCTTAACTGTTACCCTATCAGGGTCTATAAGGCCTCTCAGACCTGTAACTGTTACCCTATCAGGGTCTATAAGGCCTCTCAGACCTGTAGCTGTTACCCTATCAGGGTCTATAAGGCCTCAGACCTACACTATGTAGCTGTTACCCTATCAGGGTCTATAAGGCCTCAGACCTACACTATGTAGCTGTTACCCTATCAGGGTCTATAAGGCCTCAGACCTACACTATGTAGCTGTTACCCTATCAGGGTCTATAAGGCCTCAGACCTACACTATGTAGCTGTTACCCTATCAGGGTCTATAAGGCCTCTCAGACCTACACTATGTAGCTGTTACCCTATCAGGGTCTATAAGGCCTCTCAGACCTACACTATGTAGCTGTTACCCTATCAGGGTCTATAAGGCCTCTCAGACCTACACTATGTAGCTGTTACCCTATCAGGGTCTATAAGGCCTCAGACCTACACTATGTAGCTGTTACCCTATCAGGGTCTATAAGGCCTCAGACCTACACTATGTAGCTGTTACCCTATCAGGGTCTATAAGGCCTCAGACCTACACTATGTAGCTGTTACCCTATCAGGGTCTATAAGGCCTCAGACCTACACTATGTAGCTGTTACCCTATCAGGGTCTATAAGGCCTCTCAGACCTACACTATGTAGCTGTTACCCTATCAGGGTCTATAAGGCCTCAGACCTACACTATGTAGCTGTTACCCTATCAGGGTCTATAAGGCCTCAGACCTACACTATGTAGCTGTTACCCTATCAGGGTCTATAAGGCCTCTCAGACCTACACTATGTAGCTGTTACCCTATCAGGGTCTATAAGGCCTCAGACCTACACTATGTAGCGGTTACCCTATCAGGGTCTATAAGGCCTCTCAGACCTGTAACTGTTACGCTATCAGGGTCTATAAGGCCTCAGACCTACACTATGTAGCTGTTACCCTATCAGGGTCTATAAGGCCTCAGACCTACACTATGTAGCTGTTACCCTATCAGGGTCTATAAGGCCTCAGACCTACACTATGTAGCTGTTACCCTATCAGGGTCTATAAGGCCTCTCAGACCTACACTATGTAGCTGTTACCCTATCAGGGTCTATAAGGCCTCAGACCTACACTATGTAGCTGTTACCCTATCAGGGTCTATAAGGCCTCTCAGACCTACACTATGTAGCTGTTACCCTATCAGGGTCTATAAAGGCCTCAGACCTGTAACTTTTACCCTATCAGGGTCTATAAGGCCTCAGACCTACACTATGTAGCTGTTACCCTATCAGGGTCTATAAGGCCTCAGACCTACACTATGTAGCTGTTACCCTATCAGGGTCTATAAGGCCTCAGACCTACACTATGTAGCTGTTACCCTATCAGGGTCTATAAAGGCCTCAGACCTACACTATGTAGCTGTTACCCTATCAGGGTCTATAAGGCCTCAGACCTACACTATGAAGCTGTTACCCTATCAGGGTCTATAAGGCCTCTCAGACCTACACTATGTAGCTGTTACCCTATCAGGGTCTATAAGGCCTCAGACCTACACTATGTAGCTGTTACCCTATCAGGGTCTATAAGGCCTCTCAGACCTGTAACTGTTACCCTATCAGGGTCTATAAGGCCTCTCAGACCTACACTATGTAGCTGTTACCCTATCAGGGTCTATAAAGGCCTCTCAGACCTGTAACTGTTACCCTATCAGGGTCTATAAGGCCTCAGACCTACACTATGTAGCTGTTACCCTATCAGGGTCTATAAGGCCTCAGACCTACACTATGTAGCTGTTACCCTATCAGGGTCTATAAGGCCTCTCAGACCTACACTATGTAGCTGTTACCCTATCAGGGTCTATAAGGCCTCTCAGACCTACACTATGTAGCTGTTACCCTATCAGGGTCTATAAGGCCTCTCAGACCTACACTATGTAGCTGTTACCCTATCAGGGTCTATAAGGCCTCTCAGACCTACACTATGTAACTGTTACCCTATCAGGGTCTATAAGGCCTCTCAGACCTACACTATGTAGCTGTTACCCTATCAGGGTCTATAAGGCCTCTCAGACCTACACTATGTAGCTGTTACCCTATCAGGGTCTATAAAGGCCTCTCAGACCTACACTATGTAGCTGTTACCCTATCAGGGTCTATAAGGCGGCTCAGACCTACACTATGTAGCTGTTACCCTATCAGGGTCTATAAGGCCTCTCAGACCTACACTATGTAGCTGTTACCCTATCAGGGTCTATAAGGCCTCTCAGACCTACACTATGTAGCTGTTACTCTATCAGGGTCTATAAGGCCTCAGACCTACACTATGTAGCTGTTACCCTATCAGGGTCTATAAGGCCTCAGACCTACACTATGTAGCTGTTACCCTATCAGGGTCTATAAGGCCTCTCAGACCTACACTATGTAGCTGTTACCCTATCAGGGTCTATAAGGCCTCAGACCTACACTATGTAGCTGTTACCCTATCAGGGTCTATAAGGCCTCTCAGACCTACACTATGTAGCTGTTACCCTATCAGGGTCTATAAAGGCCTCTCAGACCTACACTATGTAGCTGTTACCCTATCAGGGTCTATAAAGGCCTCTCAGACCTACACTATGTAGCTGTTACCCTATCAGGGTCTATAAGGCCTCTCAGACCTACACTATGTAGCTGTTACCCTATCAGGGTCTATAAGGCCTCAGACCTACACTATGTAGCTGTTACCCTATCAGGGTCTATAAGGCCTCTCAGACCTACACTATGTAGCTGTTACCCTATCAGGGTCTATAAGGCCTCAGACCTACACTATGTAGCTGTTACCCTATCAGGGTCTATAAGGCCTCTCAGACCTACACTATGTAGCTGTTACCCTATCAGGGTCTATAAGGCCTCAGACCTACACTATGAAGCTGTTACCCTATCAGGGTCTATAAGGCCTCTCAGACCTACACTATGTAGCTGTTACCCTATCAGGGTCTATAAGGCCTCAGACCTACACTATGTAGCTGTTACCCTATCAGGGTCTATAAAGGCCTCTCAGACCTACACTATGTAGCTGTTACCCTATCAGGGTCTATAAGGCCTCTCAGACCTGTAACTGTTACCCTATCAGGGTCTATAAGGCCTCTCAGACCTACACTATGTAGCTGTTACCCTATCAGGGTCTATAAGGCCTCAGACCTACACTATGTAGCTGTTACCCTATCAGGGTCTATAAGGCCTCTCAGACCTACACTATGTAGCTGTTACCCTATCAGGGTCTATAAGGCCTCAGACCTACACTATGTAGCTGTTACCCTATCAGGGTCTATAAGGCCTCTCAGACCTACACTATGTAGCTGTTACCCTATCAGGGTCTATAAGGCCTCAGACCTACACTATGTAGCTGTTACCCTATCAGGGTCTATAAGGCCTCAGACCTGTAGCTGTTACCCTATCAGGGTCTATAAAGGCCTCTCAGACCTACACTATGTAGCTGTTACCCTATCAGGGTATATAAGGCCTCAGACCTACACTATGTAGCTGTTACCCTATCAGGGTCTATAAGGCCTCTCAGGTGACTCTTGATAAACCATTGGTAACCTCCAGAGGTGTCAGTATTATCTCTGATGGTGCTACGGTGCTGAGTTGTCCTGTATCTTCCCCCCTCTCAGCCTTTGATGAGCTGGCTGAGGCCTACACTGAGCAGGTTCGGGGTCTGTTGGATGGAGGGGCAGATATTATCATGGTGGAGACCATCTTTGACACGGCCAACGCCAAGGTAGACCTTCTTCACTCGCCGTCTTCATCACTGACAACAGTCATCTAGTTTCTATCAATAGGAGTCTGGTTTTACATACGATTCCATACTATTGATCATAATCAATGTATCGATTTTTATTTTTTAAAGGCAGCACTGTTTGCTATCGACAAACTGTTTGAAGAGAGCTACGAACCGAGACCTATATTTGTAAGTATGAATTCTGTCTTTTGGCAGTATCTTGCCAGTATATTTCTTAGTTAAATTAACCAATAAAATGTTCAATCTCTCATTAGAGAAGAGATTATGTTCCTGTATTGTGCAGAGCTACTAGAATTGATTGAGTGATTGAGTGAAAACCAGTCAGTATCTGGTGTGACCACCGTTTGCCTCATACAGCGCGACACATCTCCTTCACATAGAGTTGATCAGGATGTTGATTTGTGTTCTGTGGAATGTTGTCCCAGTCCTCTTCAATGGCTGTGCGAAGTTGCTGGATATTGGCGGGAACTGGGAACACGCTGTCATACACATCAATCCAGAGCATCCCAAACATGCTCAATTGGTAACATATCTGATGAGTATGCAGGCCAGGGAAGAACTGGGACATTTTTCAGCTTCTAGGAATTGTGTGAACATTTCTGGGATCTTTTATTTCAGGTCATGAAACATGGGACCAACACTTTACATGTTGCGTTTTATATATTTGTTCAGTATAGATTTGCATCATGCAGCCATTATCTTTTAGATCTCTAAGACATTCCCAGGTTTATAGGCCATGTCACAAAATAATGGATTTGTTTGTGACGGTGTAGGCTATATTAAATTAATTTAATTCACTTTTTCCCCCCACAAAGGTGCTCATCAACAGCTTGTATGTGTGGAAGCCCAGAGACGCTAAACATGTTCGTTAAATAAAGGTCAATTACCGCGAGGCCGGCATTCATTTGCATGACAATTACCGGCTGACCAAATTGTATGACCGCCACAGTCCGAGACATGACTGGTCGTTCTCTCTCAGGACAGATTGATTGATTGTGTTTCTAGATATCAGGCACCATCGTGGACAGGACTGGTCGTACTCTCTCAAGACAGATTGATTGATTGTGTTTTTAGATATCAGGCACCATCGTGGATAGGACTGGTCATACTCTCTCAAGACAGATTGATTGTGTTTCTAGATATCAGGTACCATCGTGGATAGGACTGGGCATACTCTCTCAAGACAGATTGATTGTGTTTCTAGATATCAGGCACCATCGTAGACAGGACTGTTCGTACTCTCTCAGGATAGATTGATTGTGTTTCTAGATATCAGGCACCATCGTGGACAGGACTGGTCGTACTCTCTCAGGACAGATTGATTGATTGTGTTTCTAGATATCAGGCACCATCGTGGACAGGAGTGGTCGTTCTCTCTCAGGACAGATTGATTGTGTTTCTAGATATCAGGCACCATCGTGGACAGGAGTGGTCGTACTCTCTCAGGACAGACAGGAGAGGCCTTCGTCATCAGTGTGTCCCATGCCAAACCCCTCTGGTGAGTCTCTACATTCTGCTTCAGGACTTCAATACTACCTTGTTGTTGTTGACTTCCACATGTTTGTCCTCAAGTTTCTTGCTGTTTCATATTGAAATAAACTTCAAACTTCTGATATGCTGGAGAGATTAATGGAATCTACAACATCTGACCTCATCAGACTGGGCCTCAGTAGGCTGATATACAGTGTTACTGTGTCTTATTCTGACCTCATCAGACTGGGCCTCAGTAGGCTGATATACAGTGTTACTGTGTCTTATTCTGACCTCATCAGACTGGGCCTCAGTAGGCTGATATACAGTGTTACTGTGTCTTATTCTGACCTCATCAGACTGGGCCTCAGTAGGCTGATATACAGTGTGTTACTGTGTATTATTCTGACCTCATCAAACTGGGCCTCAGTAGGCTGATATACAGTGTTACTGTGTATTATTCTGACCTCATCAGACTGGGCCTCAGTAGGCTGATATACAGTGTTACTGTGTATTATTCTGACCTCATCAGACTGGGCCTCAATAGGCTGATATACAGTGTTACTGTGTCTTATTCTGACCTCATCAAACTGGGCCTCAGTAGGCTGATATACAGTGTTACTGTGTATTATTCTGACCTCATCAGACTGGGCCTCAGTAGGCTGATATACAGTGTTACTGTGTATTATTCTGACCTCATCAGACTGGGCCTCAGTAGGCTGATATACAGTGTTACTGTGTATTATTCTGACCTCATCAGACTGGGTCTCAATAGGCTGATATACAGTGTGTTACTGTGTATTATTCTGACCTCATCAGTCTGGGCCTCAGTAGGCTGATATACAGTGTTACTGTGTATTATTCTGACCTCATCAGACTGGGCCTCAGTAGGCTGATATACAGTGTTACTGTGTATTATTCTGACCTCATCAGTCTGGGCCTCAGTAGGCTGATATACAGTGTTACTGTGTATTATTCTGACCTCATCAGACTGGGCCTCAGTAGGCTGATATACAGTGTTACTGTGTATTATTCTGACCTCATCAGACTGGGCCTCAGTAGGCTGATATACAGTGTTACTGTGTATTATTCTGACCTCATCAGACTGGGCCTCAGTAGGCTGATATACAGTGTTACTGTGTATTATTCTGACCTCATCAGTCTGGGCCTCAGTAGGCTGATATACAGTGTTACTGTGTATTATTCTGACCTCATCAGACTGGGCCTCAGTAGGCTGATATACAGTGTTACTGTGTATTATTCTGACCTCATCAGACTGGGCCTCAGTAGGCTGATATACAGTGTTACTGTGTATTATTCTGACCTCATCAGACTGGGCCTCAGTAGGCTGATATACAGTGTTACTGTGTATTATTCTGACCTCATCAGACTGGGCCTCAGTAGGCTGATATACAGTGTTACTGTGTATTATTCTGACCTCATCAGACTGGGCCTCAGTAGGCTGATATACAGTGTTACTGTGTATTATTCTGACCTCATCAGACTGGGCCTCAGTAGGCTGATATACAGTGTTACTGTGTATTATTCTGACCTCATCAGACTGGGCCTCAGTAGGCTGATATACAGTGTTACTGTGTCTTATTCTGACCTCATCAGACTGGGCCTCAGTAGGCTGATATACAGTGTTACTGTGTATTATTCTGACCTCATCAGACTGGGTCTCAATAGGCTGATATACAGTGTGTTACTGTGTATTATTCTGACCTCATCAGTCTGGGCCTCAGTAGGCTGATATACAGTGTTACTGTGTATTATTCTGACCTCATCAGTCTGGGCCTCAGTAGGCTGATATACAGTGTTACTGTGTATTATTCTGACCTCATCAGACTGGGCCTCAGTAGGCTGATATACAGTGTTACTGTGTATTATTCTGACCTCATCAGACTGGGCCTCAGTAGGCTGATATACAGTGTTACTGTGTATTATTCTGACCTCATCAGACTGGGCCTCAGTAGGCTGATATACAGTGTTACTGTGTATTATTCTGACCTCATCAGACTGGGCCTCAGTAGGCTGATATACAGTGTTACTGTGTATTATTCTGACCTCATCAGACTGGGCCTCAGTAGGCTGATATACAGTGTTACTGTGTCTTATTCTGACCTCATCAGACTGGGCCTCAGTAGGCTGATATACAGTGTTACTGTGTATTATTCTGACCTCATCAGACTGGGTCTCAATAGGCTGATATACAGTGTGTTACTGTGTATTATTCTGACCTCATCAGTCTGGGCCTCAGTAGGCTGATATACAGTGTTACTGTGTATTATTCTGACCTCATCAGTCTGGGCCTCAGTAGGCTGATATACAGTGTTACTGTGTATTATTCTGACCTCATCAGTCTGGGCCTCAGTAGGCTGATATACAGTGTTACTGTGTATTATTCTGACCTCATCAGACTGGGCCTCAGTAGGCTGATATACAGTGTTACTGTGTATTATTCTGACCTCATCAGACTGGGCCTCAGTAGGCTGATATACAGTGTTACTGTGTATTATTCTGACCTCATCAGACTGGGCCTCAGTAGGCTGATATACAGTGTTACTGTGTATTATTCTGACCTCATCAGACTGGGCCTCAGTAGGCTGATATACAGTGTTACTGTGTATTATTCTGACCTCATCAGACTGGGCCTCAGTAGGCTGATATACAGTGTTACTGTGTCTTATTCTGACCTCATCAGACTGGGCCTCAGTAGGCTGATATACAGTGTTACTGTGTATTATTCTGACCTCATCAGACTGGGTCTCAATAGGCTGATATACAGTGTGTTACTGTGTATTATTCTGACCTCATCAGTCTGGGCCTCAGTAGGCTGATATACAGTGTTACTGTGTATTATTCTGACCTCATCAGTCTGGGCCTCAGTAGGCTGATATACAGTGTTACTGTGTATTATTCTGACCTCATCAGACTGGGCCTCAGTAGGCTGATATACAATGTGTTTCTCTCTTCCAGTATTGGTCTTAACTGTGCCTTAGGAGCCACTGAGATGAGGCCTTTTATTCAAGCTATTGGGAAATGCACCACCGCTCACGTCTTATGCTACCCCAATGCAGGTAACCGGCACCCATCCATCCCAACTCACCCGCGGCAAACTTAGCATCTAGCTAGCTCACCTTTTTGTTTTGTGTTCACAACCACGACCTGCCGTTTTCACACACTCTGCTTGTTCCAGGTCTCCCCAATACGTTCGGTGGATACGATGAGACCCCAGAGTTGACAGCTTCACATTTAAAGGTAAACTTATTGATTTTATAGCTGGTCTACCCAATGAATGATCTATCGATTTGATTCAGCCAAATGAATAAATATCATACCCCTCCAAAATGCTAACCTCCCTTGTTATGGTAATGGGGAGAGGTTAGCATGTTTTGGGGGTATGATATAAAATGCTAACCTCCCCTGTTATTGTAATGGCGAGAGGTTAGCATGTTTTAGGGGTATGATATAAAATGCTAACCTTCCTTGTTATTGTAATGGTGAGAGGTTAGCATGTTTTAGGGGTATGCTATAAAATGCTAACCTCCCTTGTTATTGTAATGGTGAGAGGTTAGCATGTCTTGGAGGTATGCTAACCTCCCCTGTTATTGTAATAGTGAGAGGTTAGCATGTTTTAGTGGTATGATGTAAAATGCTAACCTCCCTTGTTATTGTAATGGTGAGAGGTTAGCATGTTTCAGGGGTATGATATAAAATGCTAACCTCCCATGTTATTGTAATGGTGAGAGGTTAGCATGTTTTAGCGGTATGATATAAAATGCTAGCCTCCCCTGTTATTGTAATGGGGAGAGGTTAGCATGTTTTAGGGGTATGATGTGTGTCTGTAACTTTCTCACTCATTATTATTCATGATTATCCATAGTCATGGTATCGTCCATATTAATGTAAAAGTGTTCAGAAACATATTATATTCTCATTTACAATAAAAGTGACTCCAAAATGACACTATACATGATTTACTATTAATTTCTATTGGGCACAAATAATCAGAAAAACAACCAAAACAAACAGCCAATACATCCAACACATTTATAGAGTCACAAGCTTGATGTAATGATTGTGTGCTATGTATATGGGACAAAATACTAAACGTTTGACTACTATAATACATGTGTAAGTGAATTTGTCCCAATATTTTTGGTTGCCTAAAATGGGGGGACTATGTACAAAAAGAGGTGTAATTTCTAAACGGTTTACCCGATATGGATGAAAATACCCTCAAATGAAAGCTGACAGTCTGCACTTTGACCTCCTAGCCATTGTATCATTACAGCTTGTATACACTCTGACAGTCTGACCTTTGACCTCCTAGCCATTGTATCATTACAGCTTGTATACACTCTGACAGTCTGACCTTTGACCTCCTAGCCATTGTATCATTACAGCTTGTATACACTCTGACAGTCTCTTATTTGTGTAGGACTTTGCTACAGATGGTCTGGTGAATCTGGTTGGTGGATGCTGTGGAACGACTCCTGCACACATCAGGTGACTGTCTGTCCTCTGGCACCGGCTACTGTCCAGCAATATAGAACGATATACTGTCTATACTGCTGTCTATAGATAATGGACTGATATACTGTCTATACTGCTGTCTATAGATATAGAACTTATATATTGTCTATAGATATAGGACTGATATACTGTCTATACTACTGTCTATAGATATAGAACTGATATACTGTCTATAGATATAGAGCTGATATATTGTCTATAGATATAGGACTGATATACTGTCTATACTACTGTCTATAGATATAGAACTGATATACTGTCTATACTGCTGTCTATAGATATAGAACTGATATACTGTCTATAGATATAGAACTGATATACTGTCTATATATATAGAACGATATACTGTCTATACTGCTGTCTATAGATATAGGACTGATATACTGTCTATACTGCTGTCTATAGATATAGAACTGATATACTGTCTATACTGCTGTCTATAGATATAGAACTGATATACTGTCTATAGATATAGAACTGATATACTGTCTATACTGCTGTCTATAGATATAGAACTGATATACTGTCTATACTGCTGTCTATAGATATAGAACAGATATATTGTCTATAGATACAGAACGGATATACTGTCTATAGATATAGGACTGATATATTGTCTATAGATATAGAACTGATATATTGTCTATAGATATAGGACTGATAGATTGTCTATAGATATAGAACTGATATATTGTCTATAGATATAGGACTGATAGATTGTCTATAGATATAGAACTGATATACTGTCTATACTGCTGTCTATAGATATAAGAACTTATATATTGTCTATAGATATAGAACTGATAGATTGTCTATAGATATAGAACTGATAGATTGTCTATAGATATAGAACTGATAGATTGTCTATAGATATAGGACTGATAGATATGAAACTAATATAAATCTCTCTGTGTGTGTGTTCAGGGCCATTGCTGAGAAAGTGAAGCACTGCCAGCCCAGAGTGCCCCCTACTGACGTCTTTCAGGACTACATGCTACTCGCAGGTAGAAAACAACAAGAATTTAGATGAGCTCTGTGTCCAGGGCTGGTATTTTTTTTTATAAAGCCTTGCAGAGTAGAAGTGTTGGTCTAGGATCAGTTCTGCCTTTTTTTTGGTTATTTTTTTAGATAATAATGAATATAATGACATATAGACAGTGAGGACCTGATCCTACAGTAGACCTGCTCTGAGATGTACCTTTCTCAGTCACGGTAGCACTGATGAACAGTAGCAGCAGCAGCAAACCACTGATAAGCATTTCACCACAGCTTGATCATGTATTTTTGTGTCGCAGGTCTGGAGCCGTTCAGGATCGGTCCGTACACTAATTTCGTTAACATCGGCGAGCGTTGCAACGTGGCCGGATCGAGGAAGTTCGCCAAGCTGATCATGTCGGGAAACTATGAGGTGAACTGTCTCTCTCCTTTTTAATCCTCCTCGTTATACCACCTGAAATAAAACTCAAGTCGAATACAGATCGCATTGATCGTTGTAGCTTGAAATATCTTATCTTCTATACCCATGTCTGGTGTACCAGGGTCATGTTCAGTAGGGAACACCGTATCAAAACGTTTTGAAAAAAAACTAAAAATGACTTATTGGACAAGTTCAGGTAGTTTCTCTCTGTTTCAGTTTATCTTCTTGTGTTTTTGGTGCATATTGAACACAACCCTCTGACTGAACATGTTCCCTGTCTGTGAACCGGGTCCCTGTCTGTGAACCGGGTCCCTGTCTGTGAACCGGGTCCCTGTCTGTGAACCGGGTCCCTGTCTGTCTGTCTGTGAACCGGGTCCCTGTCTGTGAACCGGGTCTCTGTCTGTGAACAGGGTCCCTGTCTGTCTGTCTGTGAACCGGGTCCCTGTCTGTCTGTGAACCGGGTCCCTGTCTGTGAACCGGGTCCCTGTCTGTGAACCGGGTCCCTGTCTGTGAACCGGGTCTCTGTCTGTGAACCGGGTCCCTGTCTGTCTGTCTGTCTGTCTGTCTGTCTGTCTGTCTGTCTGTCTGTCTGTCTGTCTGTCTGTCTGTCTGTCTGTGAACCGGGTCCCTGTCTGTGAACCGGGTCCCTGTCTGTGAACCGGGTCCCTGTCTGTCTATCTGTGAACCGGTTCCCTGTCTGTGAACCGGGTCCCTGTCTGTGAACCGGGTCCCTGTCTGTGAACCGGGTCTCTGTCTGTCTGTCTGTCTGTCTGTCTGTCTGTCTGTCTGTCTGTCTGTCTGTCTGTCTGTCTGTCTGTGAACCGGGTCCCCTGTCTGTGAACCGGGTCCCCTGTCTGTGAACCGGGTCCCCTGTCTGTGAACCGGGTCCCCTGTCTGTGAACCGGGTCCCTGTCTGTGAACCGGGTCCCTGTCTGTGAACCGGGTCCCTGTCTGTGAACCCGTTCCCTGTCTGTGAACCGGGTCCCTGTCTGTGAACCGGTTCCCTGTCTGTCTGTCTGTGAACCGGTCCCTGTGAACTGGTCCCTGTCTGTGAACCGGGTCCCTGTCTGTCTCCAGGAGGCGTTGAGCATAGCCAAGACCCAGGTGGAGATGGGAGCCCAGGTGTTGGACATCAACATGGATGAGGGGATGCTGGAGGGTCCAGCCGCCATGGCCCGGTTCTGCTGTCTCATAGCCTCCGAGCCGGACATCGCCAGGGTAGGAATCAACTGGACATTTCAAAAAGATAAGATACCTGCACACTCTGATGTTTAATCATGTTTTCTAAACCATTTCCCGTGATACTGTACCGAAGAGGTAATGTTACTATGTACTGAGCTACAGGAAGCTGAACCACATCGTTGAAGTGCTGGGAGATGCAGGGAAAACAAGACCACTGGAAGAGCAGAGCTCATCTATAGAATAAGTCCTTTAGGCCCTTACTAAAGCTGAAGTTCACCTACCCAGCTCTCCCAGTTCTCCTCTTAATCCTCCTCTCTCTCTCTCTCCTCTCCTAGGTACCTCTGTGTATAGACTCGTCTAACTTCCAGATGTCCTCTCTCTCTCTCTCTCTCTCTCTCCTAGGTACCTCTGTGTATAGACTCGTCTAACTTCCAGGTGTCCTCCTCTCTCTCTCTCTCTCTCTCTCTCTCTCTCTCCTCTCCTCTCCTCTCCTCTCCTCTCCTCTCCTCTCCTCTCCTCTCTCTCTCTCTCCTCTCCTAGGTACCTCTGTGTATAGACTCGTCGAACTTCGAGGTGATCAAGGCGGGCCTGAAGTGTTGTCAGGGGAAGTGTATCGTGAACAGCATCAGTCTGAAGGAAGGAGAAGAGGAGTTTCTCCAGAGAGCTACGACTGTCAGACGCTACGGGGCTGCCGTGGTTGTTATGGCCTTCGACGAGGAGGGTCAGGTGAGACTGACAGCTGGAAAAGAGATGGTAGGATATACAGTGGCAAGAAACAGTATGTGAACCCTTTTGGAAATACCTGGATTTCTGCATAAATTGGTCAACAAATTTGATCTGATCTTCATCTAAGTCACAACAATAGACAAACGCAGTCTGTTTAAACTAATAACACACAAATTATTGTATTTTTCTTGTCTATATTGAATACATCATTTAAACATTCCCAGTGTAGGTTGGAAAAATTATGTGAACCCCCTAGGCTAATGACTTCTCTAAAGGCTAATGACTTCTCTAAAGGCTAATGACTTCTCTAAAGGCTAATGACTTCTCCAAAACTAATTGGAGTCAGTAGTAAACTAACCTAGAGTCCAATCAATGAGACGAGATTGGAGATGTTGGTTAGAGCTGCCCTGCCCTATAAAAAACACTCTCAAAATGTTAGTTTGCTATTCACAAGAAGCATTGCCTGATGTGAACTATGCCTCGAACAAAAGAGATCTCAGAAGACCGAAGATGAATTGTTGTCTTGCATAAAACTGGAAAGGGCTACAAAAGTATCTCTAAAAGCCTTGATGTTCATCAGTCCACGGTAAGACAAATCGTCTATAAATGGAGAAAGTTCAGCACTGTTGCTACTCTCCCTAGGAGTGGCCGTCCTGCAAAGATGACTGCAAGAGCACAGAGCAGAACGCTCAATGAGGTTAAGAAGAATCCTAGAGTGTCTGCAAAAGACTTAGAGAAATCTCTGGAACATGCTAACATCTCTGTTGACGAGTCTGAGATACATAAAACACTAAACAAGGATGGTGTTCATTGGAGGACACCACAGAAGAAGCCACTGCTGTCCAATAAAAACATTGCTGCACTTCTGAAGTTTACAAAAGAGCACTTGGATGTTCCACAACGGTACTGGCAAAATATTATGTGGACAGATTAAACTAAAGTTGAGTTGTTTGGAAGGAACACAACACTATGTGGAGAGAAAAAAAGGCACAGCACACCAACATCAAAACCTCATCCCAACAGTAAAGTATGGTGGAGGGAGCATCATGGTTTGGGGCTGCTTTGCTGCCTCAGGGCCTGGACAGCCTGCTATCATCGACGTAAAAATGAATTCCCAAGTTTATCAAGATATTTTGCAGGAGAATGTTAAGCTATCTGTCCGCCAATTGAAGATCAACAGAAGTTGGGTGACGCAACAAGACAATGACCCAAAACACAGAAGTAAATCAACAACAGAATGGCTTCAACAGAAGAAAATACGCCTTCTGGAGTGGTCCAGTCAGAGTCCTGACCTCAACCCGATTTAAAATGCTGTGACATGACCTCGAGAGAGCAGTTCACACCAGACATCCCAAGAATATTGCTGAACTGAAACAGTTTTGTAAAGAGCAATGGTCTAAAATTCCTCCTGACCGTTGTGCAGGTCTGATCCACAACTACAGAAAACGTTTGGTTGAGGATATTGCTGCCAAAGGAGGGTCAACCAGTTATTACATCCAAGGGTTCACATATTTTTCCCACCCTGCACTGTGAATGTTTACACAGTGTGTTCAATAAAGACATGAAAACATATAATTGTTTGTATTAATTTAAGCAGACTGTGTTTTGTCTGTTGTGACTTAGATGATGAAGATCAGATCAAATTTTATGACCCATTTTATGCAGAAATCCAGGTATTTCCGATGGGTTCACATACTTTTTCTTGCTGCTGTACATTCTTAGAGAGGGGGGGGGGACAGGATGAAAGTGGAAGGTGGGGTAGGGTTCCATCCCATGCTGCTGTGGGTTATGGGTGCTTGGCAGACTGCAACACTACTCCTACGACAATGGGGGGGGTTTGGATCCTGTTACCTCATGGATAAAAAATACTATTGGCCCCCGCTTTGGGGAAACCAATCAGACCTTTGGAACAGCTGTCTTCTCCGCTTCCTACAGGCTACGGAGACAGAGCGCAAGGTCGAAATCTGTAGCAGAGCTTATCGCCTCCTGGTAACTCAAGTGGGCTTTGACCCCAACGACATCATCTTCGACCCCAACATCCTGACCATCGGCACGGGCATGGAGGAACACAGCGAGTACGCCATCAATTTCATCAGAGCCACAAGGCTCATCAAGGTCAGTTGAGACCGGCTCAATGTTTCCGCTAACGCGGTCACAACACTGCTTATCGTTGTCACTCTCCAGGGGGGGGATTTCTATGGGACTGTGTTTTTTTTCTATATTGATACCAGTGGTGATGTTACTCAGCTGTCCAGGGTCTGCCTGGGAAAGGTCCTGTGTCCCGTGTGGCTCAGTTGGTGGTGGTGTTTGCAACGCCAGGGTTGTGGGTTCAATTCCCACAGGGGGGGGGGCCAGTACGGAGAAAAACATTTATGAAATGTATGCATTCACTACTGCAAGTCGCTCTGGATAAGAGCGTTTGCTAAATGACTAAAATGTGAAATGTGAAATGAAAGGAGATGGATTTAACCTCAGGGGGATTGCAAACAACATGCATGGCAGTGTGGGCTTCCAGGCTGTAAATGACCCATACTGTGTTTTCTGTAGGAGTCTTTACCTGGGGCCAGGATCAACCTGTCCTTCTAACAGTATATACTACAGTATTTAATGTGTATATATATATATATATATATATATATATATATTCTCTACAGGAGTTGTTGCCTGGGGCCAGGATCAGTGGAGGCCTGTCCAACCTGTCCTTCTCCTTCAGAGGCATGGAGGTCATCAGAGAGGCCATGCATGGAGCCTTCCTTTACCACGCCATCAAGGTAGGTTGAACCTTCCTCTACCGCGCCATCAAGGTAGGTGGAGCCTTCCTTTACCACGCCATCAAGGTAGGTTGAACCTTTCTCTACCACGCCATCAAGGTAGGTTGAACCTTCCTCTACCACGCCATCAAGGTAGGTTGAACCTTCCTCTACCGCGCCATCAAGGTAGGTGGAGCCTTCCTCTACCACGCCATCAAGGTAGGTTGAACCTTCCTCTACCGCGCCATCAAGGTAGATGGAACCTGCCTCTACCGCGCCATCAAGGTAGGTTGAGCCTTCCTCTACCGCGCCATCAAGGTAGATGGAACCTGCCTCTACCGCGCCATCAAGGTAGGTGGAGCCTTCCTCTACCACGCCATCAAGTTGAACCTTCCTCTACCGCGCCATCAAGGTAGGTTGAACCTTCCTCTACCACGCCATCAGGTTGAACCTTCCTCTACCGCGCCATCAAGGTAGGTGGAGCCTTCCTCTACCGCGCCATCAAGGTAGGTGGAACCTTCCTCTACCGCGCCATCAAGGTAGGTTGAACCTTCCTCTACCACGCCATCAAGGTAGATGGAACCTGCCTCTACCGCGCCATCAAGGTAGGTTGAACCTCCTCTACCGTGCCTGCAATATTGCTAGCCAACTAGTATGCTAACGTTAACCCTCCCAGCACTACTACGTTAGCACTGCATGCGTCAGCCAGTGGCTATCGACATCTAGCTAGCTAGCGGCCCTACTACGTTAGCCAGTGGCTATCGACATCTAGCTAGCTAGCGGCCCTACTACGTTAGCCAGTGGCTATCGACATCTAGCTAGCTAGCGGCCCTACTACGTTATCACTTCATGAGTAACCCTGTTGTCCTGCTGTCTCCTATAGGATGGCATGGACATGGGCATAGTGAACGCTGGCAGCCTGCCTGTCTATGATGATATTGACAAGGAGCTCCTGCTCATGTGTGAGAACCTCATCTGGAACAAAGACCCAGAGGCCACAGAGAAGCTACTGCTGTACGCACAGGTATATGGATTAACACTACAGTATATATCCTAGTTTAACTTACTGTGCTTGTATGAACAGGTATATGGATTACACACTACAGTATATATCCTAGTTTATCTTACTGTGCTTGTATGCACCTCTATATGGATTACACACTACAGTATATATCCTAGTTTATCTTACTGTGCTTGTATGCACCGGTACATGGTTTACACACTACAGTATATATCCTAGTTTATCTTACTGTGCTTGTATGCACCGGTACATGGTTTACACACTACAGTATATATCCTAGTTTATCTTACTGTGCTTGTATGCACCAGTACATGGTTTACACACTACAGTATATATCCTAGTTTATCTTACTGTGCTTGTATGCACCGGTACATGGTTTACACACTACAGTATATATCCTAGTTTATCTTACTGTGCTTGTATGCACCGGTACATGGTTTACACACTACAGTATATATCCTAGTTTATCTTACTGTGCTTGTATGCACCGGTACATGGTTTACACACTACAGTATATATCCTAGTTTATCTTACTGTGCTTGTATGCCCCGGTACATGGTTTACACACTACAGTATATATCCTAGTTTATCTTACTGTGCTTGTATGCACCGGTACATGGTTTACACACTACAGTATATATCCTAGTTTATCTTACTGTGCTTGTATGCACCGGTACATGGTTTACACACTACAGTATATATCCTAGTTTATCTTACTGTGCTTGTATGCACCGGTACATGGTTTACACACTACAGTATATATCCTAGTTTATCTTACTGTGCTTGTATGCACCGGTACATGGTTTACACACTACAGTATATATCCTAGTTTATCTTACTGTGCTTGTATGCACCGGTACATGGTTTACACACTACAGTATATATCCTAGTTTATCTTACTGTGCTTGTATGCACCGGTACATGGTTTACACACTACAGTATATATCCTAGTTTATCTTACTGTGCTTGTATGCACCGGTACATGGTTTACACACTACAGTATATATCCTAGTTTATCTTACTGTGCTTGTATGCACCGGTACATGGTTTACACACTACAGTATATATCCTAGTTTATCTTACTGTGCTTGTATGCACCGGTACATGGTTTACACACTACAGTATATATCCTAGTTTATCTTACTGTGCTTGTATGCACCGGTACATGGTTTACACACTACAGTATATATCCTAGTTTATCTTACTGTGCTTGTATGCACCGGTACATGGTTTACACACTACAGTATATATCCTAGTTTATCTTACTGTGCTTGTATGCACCGGTACATGGTTTACACACTACAGTATATATCCTAGTTTATCTTACTGTGCTTGTATGCACCGGTACATGGTTTACACACTACAGTATATATCCTAGTTTATCTTACTGTGCTTGTATGCACCGGTACATGGTTTACACACTACAGTATATATCCTAGTTTATCTTACTGTGCTTGTATGCACCGGTACATGGTTTACACACTACAGTATATATCCTAGTTTATCTTACTGTGCTTGTATGCACCGGTACATGGTTTACACACTACAGTATATATATCCTAGTTTATCTTACTGTGCTTGTATGCACCGGTACATGGTTTACACACTACAGTATATATCCTAGTTTATCTTACTGTGCTTGTATGCACCGGTACATGGTTTACACACTACAGTATATATCCTAGTTTATCTTACTGTGCTTGTATGCACCGGTACATGGTTTACACACTACAGTATATATCCTAGTTTATCTTACTGTGCTTGTATGCACCGGTACATGGTTTACACACTACAGTATATATCCTAGTTTATCTTACTGTGCTTGTATGCACCGGTACATGGTTTACACACTACAGTATATATCCTAGTTTATCTTACTGTGCTTGTATGCACCGGTACATGGTTTACACACTACAGTATATATCCTAGTTTATCTTACTGTGCTTGTATGCACCGGTACATGGTTTACACACTACAGTATATATCCTAGTTTATCTTACTGTGCTTGTATGCACCGGTACATGGTTTACACACTACAGTATATATCCTAGTTTATCTTACTGTGCTTGTATGCACCGGTACATGGTTTACACACTACAGTATATATCCTAGTTTATCTTACTGTGCTTGTATGCACCGGTACATGGTTTACACACTACAGTATATATCCTAGTTTATCTTACTGTGCTTGTATGCACCGGTACATGGTTTACACACTACAGTATATATCCTAGTTTATCTTACTGTGCTTGTATGCACCGGTACATGGTTTACACACTACAGTATATATCCTAGTTTATCTTACTGTGCTTGTATGCACCGGTACATGGTTTACACACTACAGTATATATCCTAGTTTATCTTACTGTGCTTGTATGCACCGGTACATGGTTTACACACTACAGTATATATCCTAGTTTATCTTACTGTGCTTGTATGCACCGGTACATGGTTTACACACTACAGTATATATCCTAGTTTATCTTACTGTGCTTGTATGCACCGGTACATGGTTTACACACTACAGTATATATCCTAGTTTATCTTACTGTGCTTGTATGCACCGGTACATGGCCTTCGGGAAAGAATTCAGACCCTTTGACTTTTCCCACATTTTGTTGCGTTGCTGCCTTGTTCTAAAATGGAGTAAATATATATTTTTTCCCTCAGCAATCTACACACAATAGCCCTATATTGACAAAGCGAAAAACGGGTTTTTAGAAATGTTGGCAAATTTGTTAAACAGAAATACCTTATTTACATAAGTATTCAGACCTTTTGCTATGAGACTCGAAAATGAGCTCAGGCGCATCCTGTTTCCATTGATCATCCTTGAGATGTTTCTACAATCTTGATTGGAGTCCACCTGTGGTAAATTAAATTGATTGGACATGATTTGGAAAGGCACACACCTGTCTATATAAGGTCCCACAGTTGACAGTTCATGTCAGAGCAAAAACCAAGCCATGAGGTCAAAGGAATTGCCTGTTGAGGTCCGAGACAGGATTGTGTCGAGGCACAGATCTGGGGAAGGGAACCAAAACATTTCTGCAGCGTTGAAGGTCCACAAGAACACAGTGGCCTCCATCATTCTTAAATGGAAGAAGTTTGGAACCAACTTGGCCGCCCGATTAAACTGAGCAGTCGGGGGAGAAGGACATATGTTGCTGTATGAACAGGTTAACACGGTACATGTCCTGTAACTCTGCGGCTGTATGTCCCTTCTCGCTGTGGTTACCTGATCCCTAGTACAGTATACTAGTTCCCATAGGTTTTTCTCTGAAGAGAATCCTGTCGTTTTCAGAGCTGCGCCAAAGGAGGGAAGAAGGTGGTCCAGACGGACGAGTGGCGAGAGGGAACTGTGGAGGAGAGGCTGGAGTATGGGCTCATCAAGGTTAGTATAGTATGGGCTCATCAAGGTTAGTATGGGCTCATCAAGGTTAGTACGGGCTCATCAAGGTTAGTACGGGCTCATCAAGGTTAGTACGGGCTCATCAAGGTTAGTATAGTATGGGCTCATCAAGGTTAGTATAGTATGGGCTCATCAAGGTTAGTATGGGCTCATCAAGGTTAGTATGGGCTCATCAAGGTTAGTATGGGCTCATTAAGGTTAGTATGGGCTCATCAAGGTTAGTATAGTATGGGCTCATCAAGGTTAGTATGGGCTCATCAAGGTTGGTATGGGCTCATCAAGGTTAGTATAGTATGGGCTCATCAAGGTTAGTATAGTATGGGCTCATCAAGGTTAGTATAGTATGGGCTCATCAAGGTTGGTATAGTATGGGCTCATCAAGGTTGGTATATTATGGGCTCATCAAGGTTGGTATAGTATGGGCTCAAGGTTAGTATGGGCTCATTAAGGTTAGTATAGTATGGGCTCATCAAGGTTGGTATAGTATGGCTCATCAAGGTTGGTATAGTATGGGCTCATCAAGGTTGGTATAGTATGGGCTCATCAAGGTTAGTATCGTATGGGCTCATCAAGGTTAGTATCGTATGGGCTCATCAAGGTTAGTATAGTATGGGCTCATCAAGGTTAGTATAGTATGGGCTCATCAAGGTTAGTATAGTATGGGCTCATCAAGGTTAGTATAGTATGGGCTCATCAAGGTTAGTATAGTATGGGCTCATCAAGGTTAGTATAGTATGGGCTCATCAAGGTTAGTATCGTATGGGCTCATCAAGGTTAGTATAGTATGGGCTCATCAAGGTTAGTATCGTATGGGCTCATCAAGGTTAGTATGGGCTCAAGGTTAGTATAGTATGGGGCTCATCAAGGTTAGTATGGGGCTCATTAAGGTTAGTATAGTATGGGCTCATTAAGGTTAGTATAGTATGGGCTCATCAAGGTTGGTATAGTATGGGCTCATCAAGGTTGGTGTAGTATGGGCTCATCAAGGTTAGTATAGTATGGGCTCATCAAGGTTGGTATAGTATGGGCTCATCAAGGTTGGTATAGTATGGGCTCATCAAGGTTGGTATAGTATGGGCTCATCAAGGTTGGTATAGTATGGGCTCATCAAGGTTGGTATAGTATGGGCTCATCAAGGTTGGTATAGTATGGGCTCATCAAGGTTGGTATAGTATGGGCTCATCAAGGTTGGTATAGTATGGGCTCATCAAGGTTTATATGGGCTCATCAAGGTTAGTATAGTATGGGCTCATCAAGGTTTATATGGGCTCATCAAGGTTAGTATAGTATGGGCTCATCGAGGTTAGTATAGTATGGGCTCATCAAGGTTAGTATGGGCTCATCAAGGTTAGTATAGTATGGGCTCATCAAGGTTAGTATGGGCTCATCAAGGTTAGTATAGTATGGGCTCATCAAGGTTAGTGGCATGCAGGGACCAAGTTATTTTCTCTCTACTGATCACATACTGCAGGGACCAAGTTATTTTCAGGTACATATACATTTAAGGTACAAATCTCTCTCTTTCTTCATCACTATCACAATTACTATCGATATCCCTTCTGTCTGTCTCTCGCTCTTTCCAGGGTATCGATAAGTATGTGGTAGAGGACACAGAGGAGGCGAGGTCCCAGGCTGAGCTCTATCCGAGGCCCCTACACGTCATCGAGGGGCCCCTGATGAACGGCATGAAGGTGGTGGGAGACCTGTTTGGAGCTGGGAAGATGTTCCTACCTCAGGTAGGAAGGAAGAGATGGAGGAGTGGACAGATCCATGATATCCTCAGGTAGGGGGGAAGAGAGAGGAGTGGACAGATCCATGATATCCTCAGGTAGGGGTGGGAAGAGATGGAGGAGTGGACAGATCCATGATATCCTCAGGTAGGGAGAGATGGAGGAGTGGACAGATCCATGATATCCTCAGGTAGGGGGGAAGAGATAGAGGAGTGGACAGATCCATGATATCCTCAGGTAGGGGGGGGAAGAGATGGAGGAGTGGACAGATCCATGATATCCTCAGGTAGGGGGGGAAGAGATGGAGGAGTGGACAGATCCATGATATCCTCAGGTAGGGGGGGAAGAGATGGAGGAGTGGACAGATCCATGATATCCTCAGGTAGGGGGGGAAGAGATGGAGGAGTGGACAGATCCATGATATCCTCAGGTAGGGGGGGAAGAGATGGAGGAGTGGACAGATCCATGATATCCTCAGGTAAGGGGGAAGAGATGGAGGAGTGGACAGATCCATGATATCCTCAGGTAAGGGGGAAGAGATGGAGGAGTGGACAGATCCATGATATCCTCAGGTAGGTAGGAAGAGATGGAGGAGTGGACAGATCCATGATATCCTCAGGTAGGGGGGGAAGAGATGGAGGAGTGGACAGATCCATGATATCCTCAGGTAGGGGGGAAGAGATGGAGGAGTGGACAGATCCATGATATCCTCAGGTAGGAGGAAGAGATGGAGGAGTGGACAGATCCATGATATCCTCAGGTAGGGGGGGAAGAGATGGAGGAGTGGACAGATCCATGATATCCTCAGGTAGGGGGGGAAGAGATGGAGGAGTGGACAGATCCATGATATCCTCAGGTAGGGGGGGAAGAGATGGAGGAGTGGACAGATCCATGATATCCTCAGGTAGGGGGGGAAGAGATGGAGGAGTGGACAGATCCATGATATCCTCAGGTAGGGGAGGAAGAGATGGAGGAGTGGACAGATCCATGATATCCTCAGGTAGGGGGGGGAAGAGATGGAGGAGTGGACAGATCCATGATATCCTCAGGTAGGAAGAGATGGAGGAGTGGACAGATCCATGATATCCTCAGGTAGGGGGGGAAGAGATGGAGGAGTGGACAGATCCATGATATCCTCAGGTAGGGGGGGAAGAGATGGAGGAGTGGACAGATCCATGATATCCTCAGGTAGGGGGGGAAGAGATGGAGGAGTGGACAGATCCATGATATCCTCAGGTAGGGGGGAAGAGATGGAGGAGTGGACAGATCCATGATATCCTCAGGTAGGGGGGAAGAGATGGAGGAGTGGACAGATCCATGATATCCTCAGGTAGGAAGGAAGAGATGGAGGAGTGGACAGATCCATGATATCCTCAGGTAGGGGGGGAAGAGATGGAGGAGTGGACAGATCCATGATATCCTCAGGTAGGAAGAGATGGAGGAGTGGACAGATCCATGATATCCTCAGGTAGGGAGGAAGAGATGGAGGAGTGGACAGATCCATGATATCCTCAGGTAGGGGGGGAAGAGATGGAGGAGTGGACAGATCCATGATATCCTCAGGTAGGGAGGAAGAGATGGAGGAGTGGACAGATCCATGATATCCTCAGGTAGGGGGGGAAGAGATGGAGGAGTGGACAGATCCATGATATCCTCAGGTAGGGGGGGAAGAGATGGAGGAGTGGACAGATCCATGATATCCTCAGGTAGGGGGGGGGAAGAGATGGAGGAGTGGACAGATCCATGATATCCTCAGGTAGGGGCGAAGAGAGCTTCTACACCTGCATTGCTTGCTGTTTGGGGTTTTAGGCTGGGTTTCTGTACAGCACTTTGAGATATCAGCTGATGTAAGAAGGGCTTTATAAATACATTTGATTTGATTTGAAGAGAGGGTAGTGGACAGATCCTAGCTATCCTTAGGTAGGAGGGAAGAGATCACAGAGGAGATAATACAGGAGGTATCTATTCTTCTCATGATCCTGTCTGTCTGTCTGTCTGTCTGTCTGTCTGTCTGTCTGTCTGTCTGTCTGTCGGTCCGTGTGTAACAGGTGATAAAGTCAGCACGTGTGATGAAGAAGGCTGTGGCCCACCTGATCCCCTACATGGAGAAGGAGAGAGAGGCCATGCTACTGGCATCAGGATCAGTAGAGGAGATTGTGAGTCCACCTGTCTGTCTACCTGTCTGTCCGTCTGTCTCTACAGTCCGTTTCTGTCTCCCCATCTCATCACAGCTCTCCTCTACATTAATACTGAGGAGGTTTCTCATCTTCAACATGTTTAACAACACAGTGAAGGGACTGATTCATCTCTCCGCTACATTAATGATCTCTGTTAGGACCCCTACCAGGGCACCATAGTGTTGGTCACAGTGAAGGGACTGATTAATCTCTCCTCTCTGTTAGGACCCCTACCAGGGCACCATAGTGTTGGTCACAGTGAAGGGACTGATTCATCTCTCCGCTACATTAATGATCTCTGTTAGGACCCCTACCAGGGCACCATAGTGTTGGCCACAGTGAAGGGACTGATTCATCTCTCCGCTACATTAATGATCTCTGTTAGGACCCCTACCAGGGCACCATAGTGTTGGTCACAGTGAAGGGACTGATTCATCTCTCCTCTACATTAATGATCTCTGTTAGGACCCCTACCAGGGCACCATAGTGTTGGTCACAGTGAAGGGACTGATTCATCTCTCCTCTACATTAATGATCTCTGTTAGGACCCCTACCAGGGCACCATAGTGTTGGTCACAGTGAAGGGACTGATTAATCTCTCCTCTCTGTTAGGACCCCTACCAGGGCACCATAGTGTTGGCCACAGTGAAGGGACTGATTCATCTCTCCTCTACATTAATGATCTCTGTTAGGACCCCTACCAGGGCACCATAGTGTTGGCCACAGTGAAGGGACTGATTCATCTCTCCTCTCTGTTAGGACCCCTACCAGGGCACCATAGTGTTGGCCACAGTGAAGGGACTGATTCATCTCTCCTCTACATTAATGATCTCTGTTAGGACCCCTACCAGGGCACCATAGTGTTGGTCACAGTGAAGGGACTGATTCATCTCTCCTCTACATTAATGATCTCTGTTAGGACCCCTACCAGGGCACCATAGTGTTGGCCACAGTGAAGGGACTGATTCATCTCTCCTCTACATTAATGATCTCTGTTAGGACCCCTACCAGGGCACCATAGTGTTGGCCACAGTGAAGGGAGACGTCCACGACATCGGGAAGAACATTGTAGGAGTGGTGCTGGGCTGCAACAACTTCAGGTAGGGGTGTGTTCTGTTGTTCTAGTGTGTTCTCTGTTGTTCTAGTGTGTTCTCTCGCGTTCTATTGCGTTCTCTCGCGTTCTATTGCGTTCTCTCGTTTTCTATTGTGTTCTACTGTGTTCTCTCGTGTTCTCTCGTGTTCTATTGTGTTCTCTCGTGTTCTCCCGTGTTCTATTGTGTTCTATTGTGTTCTCTCGTGTTCTATTGTGTTATCTCGTGTTCTACTGTGTTCTCTCGTGTTCTACTGTGTTCTCTCGTGTTCTATTGTGTTCTCTCGTGTTCTATTGCGTTCTCTCGTTTTCTATTGTGTTCTATTGTGTTCTCTCGTGTTCTCTCGTGTTCTATTGTGTTCTCTCGTGTTCTCTTGTGTTCTCTCGTGTTCTATTGTGTTCTCTCGTGTTCTACTGTGTTCTATTGTGTTCTCTCGTGTTCTATTGTGTTCTCTCGTGTTCTATTGTGGCGTTATATTCAGTATATTTTTCTTAACTGCATTGTTGGTTATGGGCTCGTAAGTTGTATTCAGCAACTTACGTGACTGATAGAGTTTGATTTGTTCCTGTATCTTTCCATGACCTTGTCCTTAACCACGTGTCCTTTTCCCAGAGTGATCGATCTCGGGGTCATGATTCCGTGCGACAGGATACTGAGGGAAGCCATCGACTGCAAAGCAGGTGTGTTAACATGAACCTTATGGCTCATCAGTTCCACTGTACTGGAGCTCGGCTTTAATCAATAGGAATAACCTGGTCCCAGATCAGTTTGGGCTGTCTGACAGGGTGGCACTAGGACAGTAAGTGGTGATTAACCTGGTCCCAGATCAGTTTGGGCTGTCTGACAGGGTGGCACTAGGACAGTAAGTGGTGATTAACCTGGTCCCAGATCAGTTTGGGCTGTCTGACAGGGTGGCACTAGGACAGTAAGTGGTGATTAACCTGGTCCCAGATCAGTTTGGGCTGTCTGACAGGGTGGCACTAGGACAGTAAGTGGTGATTAACCTGGTCCCAGATCAGATCAGTTTGGGCTGTCTGACAGGGTGGCACTAGGACAGTAAGTGGTGATTAACCTGGTCCCAGATCAGTTTGGGCTGTCTGACAGGGTGGCACTAGGACAGTAAGTGGTGATTAACCTGGTCCCAGATCAGTTTGGGCTGTCTGACAGGGTGGCACTAGGACAGTAAGTGGTGATTAACCTGGTCCCAGATCAGATCAGTTTGGGCTGTCTGACAGGGTGGCACTAGGACAGTAAGTGGTGATTAACCTGGTCCCAGATCAGTTTGGGCTGTCTGACAGGGTGGCACTAGGACAGTAAGTGGTGATTAACCTGGTCCCAGATCAGTTTGGGCTGTCTGACAGGGGGGCACTAGGACAGTAAGTGGTGATTAACCTGGTCCCAGATCAGATCAGTTTGGGCTGTCTGACAGGGGGGCACTAGGACAGTAAGTGGTGATTAACCTGGTCCCAGATCAGTTTGGGCTGTCTGACAGGGTGGCACTAGGACAGTAAGTGGTGATTAACCTGGTCCCAGATCAGATCAGTTTGGGCTGTCTGACAGGGTGGCACTAGGACAGTAAGTGGTGATTAACCTGGTCCCAGATCAGATCTGTTTGTCCTGTCTGACAGCGTGGCACTAGGACAGTAAGTGGTGATTAACCTGGTCTCAGATCAGTTTGTGCTGTCTGACAGGGTGGCACTAGGACAGTAAGTAATGATTAACCTGGTCTCAGATCAGTTTGGGCTGTCTGACAGCGTGGCACTAGGACAGTAAGTGGTGATTAACCTGGTCCCAGATCAGATCAGTTTGTGCTGTCTGACAGGGTGGCACTAGGACAGTAAGTGGTGATTAACCTGGTCCCAGATTAGTTTGGGCTGTCTGACAGGGGGGCACTAGGACAGTAAGTGGTGATTAACCTGGTCCCAGATCAGATCAGTTTGGGCTGTCTGACAGGGTGGCACTAGGACAGTAAGTGGTGATTAACCTGGTCCCAGATCAGATCAGTTTGGGCTGTCTGACAGGGTGGCACTAGGACAGTAAGTGGTGATTAACCTGGTCCCAGATCAGTTTGGGCTGTCTGACAGGGGGGCACTAGGACAGTAAGTGGTGATTAACCTGGTCCCAGATCAGTTTGGGCTGTCTGACAGGGTGGCACTAGGACAGTAAGTGGTGATTAACCTGGTCCCAGATCAGATCAGTTTGGGCTGTCTGACAGGGTGGCACTAGGACAGTAAGTAATGATTAACCTGGTCCCAGATCAGTTTGGGCTGTCTGACAGGGTGGCACTAGGACAGTAAGTGGTGATTAACCTGGTCCCAGATCAGATCAGTTTGGGCTGTCTGACAGGGTGGCACTAGGACAGTAAGTGGTGATTAACCTGGTCCCAGATCAGTTTGGGCTGTCTGACAGGGTGGCACTAGGACAGTAAGTGGTGATTAACCTGGTCTCAGATCAGTTTGGGCTGTCTGACAGGGTGGCACTAGGACAGTAAGTGGTGATTAACCTGGTCCCAGATCAGTTTGGGCTGTCTGACAGGGTGGCACTAGGACAGTAAGTGGTGATTAACCTGGTCCCAGATCAGATCAGTTTGGGCTGTCTGACAGGGTGGCACTAGGACAGTAAGTGGTGATTAACCTGGTCCCAGATCAGATCAGTTTGGGCTGTCTGACAGGGTGGCACTAGGACAGTAAGTGGTGATTAACCTGGTCCCAGATCAGTTTGGGCTGTCTGACAGGGTGGCACTAGGACAGTAAGTGCTGATTAACCTGGTCCCAGATCAGTTTGGGCTGTCTGACAGGGTGGCACTAGGACAGTAAGTGGTGATTAACCTGGTCCCAGATCAGTTTGGGCTGTCTGACAGGGTGGCACTAGGACAGTAAGTGGTGATTAACCTGGTCCCAGATCAGATCTGTTTGTCCTGTCTGACAGGGTGGCACTAGGACAGTAAGTGCTGATTAACCTGGTCCCAGATCAGATCAGTTTGGGCTGTCTGACAGGGTGGCACTAGGACAGTAAGTGGTGATTAACCTGGTCCCAGATCAGATCAGTTTGGGCCGTCTGACAGGGTGGCACTAGGACAGTAAGTGGTGATTAACCTGGTCTCAGATCAGTTTGGGCTGTCTGACAGGGTGGCACTAGGACAGTAAGTGGTGATTAACCTGGTCCCAGATCAGTTTGGGCTGTCTGACAGGGTGGCACTAGGACAGTAAGTGGTGATTAACCTGGTCCCAGATCAGATCAGTTTGGGCTGTCTGACAGGGTGGCACTAGGACAGTAAGTGGTGATTAACCTGGTCCCAGATCAGTTTGGGCTGTCTGACAGGGTGGCACTAGGACAGTAAGTGCTGATTAACCTGGTCCCAGATCAGTTTGGGCTGTATTGCCAACTGGTAGGAGTTGGAGTTGGCTATAAACCACAGACAGATCTGGGACCAGGCTAGAGAAGGAGTAGGATTGGGGACTGAAATCAGATATGGAATGAGTGAACTGCTCTTTTGGAAGTAGTCCCTCCAGCTGAACTTCCTGTGTATCCCTCCGCCCTACAGACATCATCGGTCTGTCTGGCCTCATCACGCCCTCGCTGGATGAGATGATCTACGTTGCCAAGGAGATGGAGCGGCTTGGGATGAAGACCCCACTGCTGATCGGAGGGGCCACCACCTCCAAGTAAGACACACTTTCTTTACCATGACCTTTCAACTCGCTTACTTCCTGGCCCCTTGTTGACCCTGTGTCTGACGTGATGCGTCTCTCAACACACACCATCATTATCTTTACCATGACCTTTCAACTCTCTTACTTCCTGGTCCTCTGTGTGTTACAGGACCCACACGGCAGTGAAGATCGCTCCCCGTTACAGCTGTCCTGTGGTGCATGTTCTGGATGCCTCCAGGAGTGTGGTGGTGGTACGTACACTACACTGACTAGACACACTACACTTCCTGTCACTAGATACTGTGGTCCTCACTTCACTTCCTGTCAGTAGATACTGTGGTCCTCACTTAGTACAGCCCACACTACACTTCCTGTCAGTAGATACTGTGGTTCTCACTTAGTACAGCCCACACTACACTTCCTGTCAGTAGATATTGTGGTTCTCACTTAGTACAGCCCACACTACACTTCCTGTCAGTAGATACTGTGTGTCCTCACTTAGTACAGCCCACACTACACTTCCTGTCAATAGATACTGTGGTCCTCACTTAGTACAGCCCACACTACACTTCCTGTCAGTAGATACTGTGGTCCTCACTTAGTACAGCCCACACTACACTTCCTGTCAGTAGATACTGTGGTCCTCATTTAGTACAGCCCACACTACACTTCCTGTCAGTAGATACTGTGCTTCTCATTTAGTACAGCCCACACTACACTTCCTGTCACTAGATACTGTGGTCCTAATTTAGTACAGCCCACACTACACTTCCTGTCAGTAGATACTGTGGTCCTCACTTAGTACAGCCCACACTACACTTCCTGTCAGTAGATACTGTGGTTCTCACTTAGTACAGCCCACACTACACTTCCTGTCAGTAGATACTGTAGTCCTCACTTCACTTCCTGTCAGTAGATACTGTGGTCCTCACTTAGTACAGCCCACACTACACTTCCTGTCACTAGATACTGTGTGTCCTCACTTAGTACAGCCCACACTACACTTCCTGTCAATAGATACTGTGGTTCTCACTTAGTACAGCCCACACTACACTTCCTGTCAGTAGATACTGTGGTCCTCATTTAGTACAGCCCACACTACACTTCCTGTCAGTAGATACTGTGGTTCTCACTTAGTACAGCCCACACTACACTTCCTGTCAGTAGATACTGTGGTCCTCATTTAGTACAGCCCACACTACACTTCCTGTCAGTAGATACTGTGGTCCTCACTTAGTACAGCCCACACTACACTTCCTGTCAGTAGATACTGTGGTCCTCATTTAGTACAGCCCACACTACACTTCCTGTCAGTAGATACTGTAGTCCTCACTTCACTTCCTGTCAGTAGATACTGTGGTCCTCACTTAGTACAGCCCACACTACACTTCCTGTCAGTAGATACTGTGGTTCTCACTTAGTACAGCCCACACTACACTTCCTGTCAGTAGATACTGTAGTCCTCACTTCACTTCCTGTCAGTAGATACTGTGGTCCTCACTTCACTTCCTGTCAGTAGATACTGTGGTCCTCACTTAGTACAGCCCACACTACACTTCCTGTCAGTAGATACTGTAGTCCTCACTTCACTTCCTGTCAGTAGATACTGTGGTCCTCACTTAGTACAGCCCACACTACACTTCCTGTCAGTAGATACTGTAGTCCTCACTTCACTTCCTGTCAGTAGATACTGTGGTCCTCACTTAGTACAGCCCACACTACACTTCCTGTCAGTAGATACTGTGGTCCTCACTTAGTACAGCCCACACTACACTTCCTGTCAGTAGATACTGTGGTTCTCACTTAGTACAGCCCACACTACACTTCCTGTCAGTAGATACTGTGGTCCTCACTTAGTACAGCCCACACTACACTTCCTGTCAATAGATACTGTGGTCCTCACTTAGTACAGCTGCTTATTCTCAGCTGTTAGATGACCGTCCGTGTCGTCTCTGTCAGTGTTCTCAGCTGTTAGATGACCCTCCGTGTTCTCAGCTGTTAGATGACCCTCCGTGTTCTCAGCTGTTAGATGACCCTCCGTGTTGTCTCTGTCAGTGTTCTCAGCTGCTAGATGACCCTCCGTGTTGTCTCTGTCAGTGTTCTCAGCTGTTAGATGACCCTCCGTGTCGTCTCTGTCAGTGTTCTCAGCTGTTAGATGACCCTCCGTGTTCTCAGCTGCTAGATGACCCTCCGTGTTCTCAGCTGTTAGATGACCCTCCGTGTTCTCAGCTGTTAGATGACCCTCCGTGTTGTCTCTGTCAGTGTTCTCAGCTGCTAGATGACCCTCCGTGTTGTCTCTGTCAGTGTTCTCAGCTGTTAGATGACCCTCCGTGTTCTCAGCTGTTAGATGACCCTCCGTGTTCTCAGCTGTTAGATGACCCTCCGTGTTGTTTCTGTCAGTGTTCTCAGCTGTTAGATGACCCTCCGTGTTCTCAGCTGTTAGATGACCCTCCGTGTTCTCAGCTGTTAGATGACCCTCCGTGTTGTCTCTGTCAGTGTTCTCAGCTGCTAGATGACCCTCCGTGTCGTCTCTGTCAGTGTTCTCAGCTGTTAGATGACCCTCCGTGTTCTCAGCTGTTAGATGACCCTCCGTGTTCTCAGCTGTTAGATGACCCTCCGTGTTCTCAGCTGTTAGATGACCCTCCGTGTTCTCAGCTGTTAGATGACCCTCCGTGTTCTCAGCTGTTAGATGACCCTCCGTGTTCTCAGCTGTTAGATGACCCTCCGTGTTGTCTCTGTCAGTGTTCTCAGCTTCTAGATGACCCTCCGTGTTGTCTCTGTCAGTGTTCTCAGCTGTTAGATGACCCTCCGTGTTCTCAGCTGTTAGATGACCCTCCGTGTTCTCAGCTGTTAGATGACCCTCCGTGTTGTTTCTGTCAGTGTTCTCAGCTGTTAGATGACCCTCCGTGTTCTCAGCTGTTAGATGACCCTCCGTGTTCTCAGCTGTTAGATGACCCTCCGTGTTGTCTCTGTCAGTGTTCTCAGCTGCTAGATGACCCTCCGTGTCGTCTCTGTCAGTGTTCTCAGCTGTTAGATGACCCTCCGTGTTCTCAGCTGTTAGATGACCCTCCGTGTTCTCAGCTGTTAGATGACCCTCCGTGTTCTCAGCTGTTAGATGACCCTCCGTGTTCTCAGCTGTTAGATGACCCTCCGTGTTCTCAGCTGTTAGATGACCCTCCGTGTTCTCAGCTGTTAGATGACCCTCCGTGTTCTCAGCTGTTAGATGACCCTCCGTGTTGTCTCTGTCAGTGTTCTCAGCTGTTAGATGACCCTCCGTGTTGTCTCTGTCAGTGTTCTCAGCTGTTAGATGAGAACGTGAAGGACGAGTTCTTTGAGGAGACGACAGAGGAGTACGAAGACATCAGACAGGACCACTACGACTCTCTGAAGGTGAGTAACACACACACACACACACACACACACACACACACACACACACACACACACACACACACACACACACAGGACCACTACGACTCTCTAAAGGTGAGTAACACACACACACACACACACACACACACACAGGACCACTACGACTCTCTGAAGGTGAGTAACACACACACACACACACACAGGACCACTACGACTCTCTAAAGGTGAGTAACACACACACACACATACACATACACACACACACACACACACACACACACACACACACACACACAGGACCACTACGACTCTCTAAAGGTGAGTAACACACACACACACACACAGACACACACACACACACACACACACACACACACAGACAAACATACGCACGTAACACACACACACTGGACCACTAAAACACTCTGAAGGAGATTAGTATCATTGGATGAAGTCTAAGGCTCTGTATTAGGAACAGACTGTCCTGTACTGGAACAGTCTAGAAGGGGGGAGTTGTTCCAGTCTAACAGACTGTCCTGTACTGGAACAGTCTAGATGGGAGGAGTTGTTCCAGTCTAAGACTGTCCTGTCCTGTACTGGAACAGTCTAGAAGGGGGGAGTTGTTCCAGTCTAACAGACTGTCCTGTCCTGTACTGGAACAGTCTAGAAGGGGGGAGTTGTTCCAGTCTAACAGACTGTCCTGTACTGGAACAGTCTAGAAAGGAGGAGTTGTTCCAGTCTAACAGACTGTCCTGTCCTGTACTGGAACAGTCTAGAAGGGAAGAGTTGTTCCAGTCTAACAGACTGTCCTGTACTGGAACAGTCTAGATGGGAGGAGTTGTTCCAGTCTAACAGACTGTCCTGTACTGGAACAGTCTAGAAGGGGGAGATGTTCCAGTCTAACAGACTGTCCTGTACTGGAACAGTCTAGAAGGGGGAGATGTTCCAGTCTAACAGACTGTCCTGTACTGGAACAGTCTAGAAGGGGGAGATGTTCCAGTCTAACAGACTGTCCTGTCCTGGAACAGTCTAGAAGGGGGGAGTAGTTCCAGTCTAAGGGCCACAGTTGCAGGGGTAGGACTACTACAGTTGATGAATCCTGGTCCTCAACACTGGTCCAGGGCCGTAGCTGGTAGTTTGCTACACTACACTGTAATGGCTGGGCTGTCTGGGAGCTGTTCAGGTAGATGATGAAAGGAGTCTCTGTGTTCTCAGGAGAGGCGCTTCCTGTCTCTAGCCCAGGCCAGGGAGAAAGGACTCCATGTGGACTGGCTTTCTCAGACCAAACCAGGTAAGACCCTAATGTCCTGGGATCAACTGTCCTCTAGGACTTCAGGGAGTCATTTGTCTGCTTGTCATTGTAATGGAAAAGATGAGACTTATTTCTGTCATATTTTGACAGACAATACCTTGACTATGGTGACTGATCCTCTCTCGCTCTCTCTCTCTTTCGCTCTCCCGCTCTCTCTCCCGCTCTCTCTCTCTCTCTCTCTCTCTCTCTCTGTCTCTCTCTCTCTCTCTCTGTCTCTCTCTCTCCTGCTCTCTCTCTCTCTCTTTCGCTCTCTGTCTCTCTCTGTCTCTCTCTCTCTCTGTCTGTCTCTCTGTCTCTCTCTCTGTCTCTCTGTGTCTCTGTGTCTCTCTCCCTCTCTCTCTCTCTCTCTCTCTCTCTCTCTCTCTCTCCTGCTCTCTCTCTGTCTCTCTCTCTCCCGCTCTCTCTCTCTCTCTCTCTCTCTCTCCCTCCTCCTGTCAGTGTGTCCTCAGTTCCTGGGTACCCGTGTGTTTGAGGGGTATGATCTGCGGAGGCTGGTGGACTATATCGACTGGAAGCCTTTCTTCGACGTGTGGCAGCTTAGAGGGAAGTACCCTAACAGAGGGTACCCCAAGATCTTCAAGGACAAAACCGTGGGTACGTAGAGGCCATAGAGATACATGTAATGCTATCGCCATTCTAGTGTTGTGATTGGATTTCTATGGAGGTTGATTGACAGGTGTAATATAATATTGTGGTTGATTGGCAGGTGTAATATAATGTTGGACCTGTGGTTGATTGACAGGTGTAATATGATATTGTGGTTGATTGACAGGTGTAATATGATATTGTGGTTGATTGACAGGTGTAATATGATATTGTGGTTGATTGACAGGTGTAATATAATATTGTGGTTGATTGGCAGGTGTAATATGATATTGTGGTTGATTGACAGGTGTAATATAATATTGTGGTTGATTGACAGGTGTAATATAATATTGTGGTTGATTGACAGGTGTAATATAATATTGTGGTTGATTGACAGGTGTAATATAATATTGTGGTTGATTGACAGGTGTAATATAATATTGTGGTTGATTGACAGGTGTAATATAATATTGTGGTTGATTGACAGGTGTAATATGATATTGTGGTTGATTGACAGGTGTAATATGATATTGTGGTTGATTGACAGGTGTAATATGATATTGTGGTTGATTGACAGGTGTAACATGATATTGTGGTTGATTGACAGGTGTAATATGATATTGTGGTTGATTGACAGGTGTAATATAATATTGTGGTTGATTGACAGGTGTAATATGATATTGTGGTTGATTGACAGGTGTAATATGATATTGTGGCTGTGGTTGATTGACAGGTGTAATATGATATTGTGGTTGATTGACAGGTGTAGTATGATATTGTGGTTGATTGACAGGTGTAATATGATATTGTGGTTGATTGACAGGTGTAATATGATATTGTGGTTGATTGACAGGTGTAATATAATATTGTGGCTGTGGTTGATTGACTGATAATAATATCATGTTATAATGGACCTGTACAGGTGAGGAAGCTCGGAGGGTGTTTGATGACGCCCAGCGACTCCTCAACAGACTGATCGATAATAAGGGTCTCTGGGGGCGTGGCCTGGTGGGCTTCTGGCCCGCCCAGAGTGTAGGAGACGACATCCAGGTGTACGAGCATGACGTCACACCTCGCTCCGCCACGCCCCTCGCCACCTTCTACGGACTACGCCAACAGGTGAGTAGCAGAGGAGATCTGGAACAGGGTGTGTTAGTTCATGGTGTGGGGGCGGGGTCTGTGTGGGGGCGGGTCTGTCTGTGTGGGGGCGGGGTCTGTCTGTGTGGGGGCGGGGTCTGTCTGTGTGGGCTGGGGTGTGGGCAGGGTCTGTGTGGGCGGGGTCTGTGTCTGTGTGTGGGCGGGGTCTGGGTGTGTGGGGGCGGGGTCTGGGTGTGTGGGGGCGAGGTCTGGGTGTGTCTGTGTTCAGTTAATTTCCGTTGTAAATCTGTAACAAGTAGGGCTGTCCCCGACAAAGAAAAATAAATCTTGGTCGACCAAGAATCCATCTGTTCTTTTCGACCCAATCGATTGGTCTAAATGTTAAAACGTATTTTCCATATATAGAAACAACCTGTGTGTTTTATTCAAATCAACTACATTCACTGAGCTGGTCTGATGCTTTAAGCACACTGTTTTATGAAATAATTAAGACACACATGACTCGAGGGATTCCGACCAGCAATTGATTTGATTGCTGCTCTGCGTTAAACAAAACAGCTAGTGACTGTGTGACTAACACACGCTGTCTCTCTCTCCTCCCCGCTGTCTCTCTCTCCTCCCCGCTGTCTCTCTCTCCTCCCCGCTGTCTCTCTCTCCTCCCCGCTGTCTCTCTCTCCTCCCTGCTGTCTCTCTCTCCTCCCTGCTGTCTCTCTCTCCTCCCTGCTGTCTCTCTCTCCTCCCTGCTGTCTCTCTCTCCTCCCTGCTGTCTCTCTCTCCTCCCTGCTGTCTCTCTCTCTCCTCCCTGCTGTCTCTCTCTCTCCTCCCTGCTGTCTCTCTCTCTCCTCCCTGCTGTCTCTCTCTCTCCTCCCTGCTGTCTCTCTCTCTCCTCCCTGCTGTCTCTCTCTCTCCTCCCTGCTGTCTCTCTCTCTCCTCCCTGCTGTCTCTCTCTCTCCTCCCTGCTGTCTCTCTCTCCTGCTGTCTCTCTCTCCTCCCTGCTGTCTCTCTCCTCCCTGCTGTCTCTCTCTCCTCCCCGCTGTCTCTCTCCTCCCTGCTGCAGCTAGTGACTGTGTGACTAGCACCCGCTGTCTCCCTCCTCCCCGCTGTCTCTCTCCTCCCTGCTGTCTCTCTCTCCTCCCCGCTGTCTCTCTCCTCCCCGCTGTCGCTCTCTCCTCCCCGCTGTCTCTCTCCTCCCCGCTGTCTCTCTCTCCTCCCTGCTGTCTCTCTACTCCCTGCTGTCTCTCTCTCCTCCCCGCTGTCTCTCTCTCCTCCCTGCTGTCGCTCTCTCCTCCCCGCTGTCTCTCTCCACCCCGCTGTCTCTCTCTCCTCCCTGCTGTCGCTCTCTCCACCCCGCTGTCTCTCTCTCCACCCCGCTGTCTCTCTCTCCTCCCCGCTGTCTCTCTCTCCTCCCCGCTGTCTCTCTCTCCTCCCCGCTGTCTCTCTCTCCACCCCGCTGTCTCTCTCTCCTCCCTGCTGTCGCTGTCTCTCTCTCTCCTCCCTGCTGTCTCTCTCTCCTCCCCGCTGTCTCTCTCTCCTCCCTGCTGCAGCGACCACCACACATCAACAGTGTGTATAGCGCTGTCTGTGTTGCTGAAGCTGCTGGGGGATGTTTACTGGTTGCTCAGGAGGTAAAGGGGAAGTCAGATGTGTGGATCAAGAAACATAAGTTCTGGAGAAAGCGCTGCGTCAATATTTTGGACGATGTGTGTGCCAAACAGGTGCTGTTAGATTACAATATAATTTTTCTGACCGTTTGGAACAATGTAAACAACACTAAATACATTATAAGCGTACCAGAGAGTCTTGTTGTCATGTTTTTTGTTTGTTTTGTAAAGCCTTTATTACAACAAAGAATAAAAAACAGTCGCATTCATTGGTGAATGAAATTTCTGAAAGGGAACTTTAATTATTCAATGGTCGCTTTTATTTTATTTCAAAAGTAAAATGCTTGATTGCATTTCACATCGTGAACGACTCGTAATGCTGTGTGATGACATGAATAAGTTATTGATCGATACAGTAGCCTGTATACAATGCAAAGTATTCAGACCCCTCGACTTTTTCCACATTCTGTTACATTACAGCCTTGTTTCATCATCAATACAACGTAATCAGAAAGCAAAAACAGGTTTTTATAAAATAAAATGGCAAATTTATTACAAATAAAAAACAGATACCTTATTTACATAAGTATTCAGACCCTTTGCTATGAGACTCTAAATTGAGCTCAGGCGCATCCTGTTTCCATTGATCATCCTTGAGATGTTTCTACAACTTGATTGGAGTCCACCTGTGGTAAATTCAATTGATTGGACATGATTTGGAAAGGCACACACCTGTCTATATAAGGTCCCACAGTTGACAGTGCATTATTTGTGTTGCACCATTGTTCTTACAAAATATAACCATATGTAATTTCAGTAGCACATGTCTTAGACTGATGGACTACGTCACCCCTACAGCCTCCACAATGGATCAGTCCACTCAGACAGGCCTCCACAATGGATTAGTCCACTCAGACAGGCCTCCACAATGGATCAGTCCACTCAGACAGGCCTCCACAATGGATCAGTCCACTGAGACAGACCTCCACAATGGATCAGTCCACTCAGACAGGCCTCCACAATGGATTAGTCCACTGAGACAGGCCTCCACAATGGATCAGTCCACTGAGACAGACCTCCACAATGGATCAGTCCACTGAGACAGGCCTCCACAATGGATCAGTCCACTGAGACAGGCCTCCACAATGGATCAGTCCACTGAGACAGGCCTCCACAATGGATCAGTCCACTGAGACAGGCCTCCACAATGGATCAGTCCACTGAGACAGGCCTCCACAATGGATTAGTCCACTCAGACAGGCCTCCACAATGGATTAGTCCACTCAGACAGGCCTCCACAATGGATTAGTCCACTGAGACAGGCCTCCACAATGGATTAGTCCACTGAGACAGGCCTCCACAATGGATCAGTCCACTCAGACAGGCCTCCACAATGGATCAGTCCGCTCAGACAGGCCTCCACAATGGATCAGTCTGCTCAGACAGGCCTCCACAATGGATCAGTCCGCTCAGACAGGCCTCCATAATGGATTAGTCCACTCAGACAGACCTCCACAATGGATCAGTCCACTGAGACAGGCCTCCACAATGGATCAGTCCACTGAGACAGGCCTCCACAATGGATTAGTCCACTCAGACAGACCTCCACAATGGATCAGTCCACTGAGACAGGCCTCCACAATGGATTAGTCCACTAACAGGCCTCCACAATGGATCAGTCCACTGAGACAGGCCTCCACAATGGATCAGTCCACTGAGACAGGCCTCCACAATGGATCAGTCCACTGAGACAGGCCTCCACAATGGATTAGTCCACTCAGACAGACCTCCACAATGGATTAGTCCACTGAGACAGGCCTCCACAATGGATCAGTCCACTGAGACAGGAGCCAATCAGAAAGGTGTCTCGTACACCAATTGTTATTATTGGGTTGCTACTGCTCGACTAAAGAAATCTGGGTCGACCAACAAGTCTACGGACCAAACAATGGACCAGCGGACTAAATGGGGTCTGACCCTAATAACAAGCATGTATTGTAAGATAACTGTGTGTTTTGTCTTGTAGGCAGAGAAGGACAGTGCCAGCTCAGACCCCTATTACTGCCTGTCTGACTTCGTGGCCCCGAGGGCCAGCGGTGTGTCTGACTACATGGGGATGTTTGCTGTAGCTGTGTTTGGAGCGGAGGAGCTGAGCAAACAGTTTGAGACCCAGGGAGACGACTACAACAGTATCATGGTCAAGGCTTTGGCTGACCGCCTGGCCGAGGTATGGACTCTAGTGTTACTATACTGACCGTCTGGCTGAGGTATGGACTCTAGTGTTACTATACTGACCGTCTGGCTGAGGTATGGACTCTAGTGTTACTATACTGACCGTCTAGCTGAGGTATGGACTCTAGTGTTACTGACCGTCTAGCTGAGGTATGGACTCTAGTGTTACTATACTGACCGTCTGGCTGAGGTATGGACTCTAGTGTTACTATACTGACCGTCTGGCTGAGGTATGGACTCTAGTGTTACTGACCGTCTGGCTGAGGTATGGACTCTAGTGTTACTATACTGACCGTCTAGCTGAGGTATGGACTCTAGTGTTACTATACTGACCGTCTGGCTGAGGTATGGACTCTAGTGTTACTGACCGTCTGGCTGAGGTATGGACTCTAGTGTTACTATACTGACCGTCTAGCTGAGGTATGGACTCTAGTGTTACTATGCTGACCGTCTGGCTGAGGTATGGACTCTAGTGTTACTATACTGACCGTCTGGCTGAGGTATGGACTCTAGTGTTACTGACCGTCTGGCTGAGGTATGGGCTCTAGTGTTACTATACTGACCGTCTGGCTGAGGTATGGACTCTAGTGTTACTGACCGTCTAGCTGAGGTATGGACTCTAGTGTTACTGACCGTCTGGCTGAGGTATGGACTCTAGTGTTACTATACTGACCGTCTGGCTGAGGTATGGACTCTAGTGTTACTATACTGACCGTCTGGCTGAGGTATGGACTCTAGTGTTACTATACTGACCGTCTAGCTGAGGTATGGACTCTAGTGTTACTATACTGACCGTCTAGCTGAGGTATGGACTCTAGTGTTACTATGCTGACCGTCTGGCTGAGGTATGGACTCTAGTGTTACTATACTGACCGTCTAGCTGAGGTATGGACTCTAGTGTTACTGACCGTCTAGCTGAGGTATGGACTCTAGTGTTACTATACTGACCGTCTGGCTGAGGTAAGGACTCTAGTGTTACTATACTGACCGTCTGGCTGAGGTATGGACTCTAGTGTTACTGACCGTCTGGCTGAGGTATGGACTCTAGTGTTACTATACTGACCGTCTGGCTGAGGTATGGACTCTAGTGTTACTATACTGACCATCTAGCTGAGGTATGGACTCTAGTGTTACTGACCGTCTAGCTGAGGTATGGACTCTAGTGTTACTATACTGACCGTCTGGCTGAGGTATGGACTCTAGCGTTACTATACTGACGTCTAGACAGGCCAATAGGAAGCCATACATAAGACTGATAACTACAGGCCAATAGGAAGCCATACATAAGACTGATAACTACAGGCCAATAGGAAGCCATACATGATAGACTGATAACTACAGGCCAATAGGAAGCCATACATAAGACTGATAACTACAGGCCAATAGGAAGCCATACATGATAGACTGATAACTACAGGCCAATAGGAAGCCATACATAAGACTGATAACTACAGGCCAATAGGAAGCCATACATAAGACTGATAACTACAGGCCAATAGGAAGCCATACGTGACAGACTGATATAACTACAGGCCAATAGGAAGCCATACGTGACAGACTGATATAACTACAGGCCAATAGGAAGCCATACGTGACAGACTGATAACTACAGGCCAATAGGAAGCCATACGTGACAGACTGATAACTACAGGCCAATAGGAAGCCATACGTGACAGACTGATAACTACAGCCCAATAGGAAGCCAGTAATAGTCCAGGTGAAACAGTGACGTTAAGAGTCCATGAGAAGCTGAAGGTGTGTGTGTCTCCGGTCCTCCAGGCGTTTGCTGAGGAGCTCCACGCCAGGGCGCGTAGGGAACTGTGGGGCTATAGCGTGGAGGAGAACCTCCTGACTGAAGACATGCACAGGATACGTTACGAAGGCATCAGGCCAGCAGCAGGATACCCCTCCCAGCCTGACCACACTGAGAAGACCGCCATGTGGACGCTGGGCGAGGTGGAGGAGAAAACGGGTAGGCTCTTCCTCCTCTCCCTTCATCTGAACTGATCTGAAACAACTGACCAGGTGAAAGACGGCCTAACGAGGAGCTTTCAAACATATTGTTTCCACCTGTCCCAGTCTTTTCCTATCAGTGCAGATGAAGGTTTAATTGAGATAGGGGGGGGGCGTAGAGTAGTTTCTGCATTGTAGACGTCTTTCTGTGTTGGTTGTGTTTTATGACCGATAACTTGAGCCGCTTGAGGAAGTCTTCTAAATGAGGTTTTTGACGACGATGATGTCTGATGGTTTTTTTTTTTCTCTCCCAGGTATCAAGTTGACGGAGTCTCTGGCCATGACCCCAGCAGCTGCCGTCTCTGGGCTGTACTTCTCTAACCCTAAAGCTACCTACTTCGCAGTGGGAAAGATCACCAGAGAACAGGTACTGAAACAGGCTCAGAGTTTAATGTAACGGATTAACAGCCCACCATAAGGGGGCGCTGTTTTCAAACCCCACTGACACTCGGGCTCCCGAGTGGCGCAGCGGTCTAAGGCACTGCATCCTCAGTGCAAGAGGTGTCACTACAGTCCCCGGTTCGAATCCTGTCTAACTGTCTAAAAGCTCTGCAGTTGTATATTTGGTTTGCTAATTTAGTAGCCACGTTAGCTATCTAACTAAGTGGTTAGCTTCTTCCAAAATCAGGCATTCGCCTAGTAACAGCAGAGAATCCCCTCCTGAGTCAAGAGCCTTGCTGTCTAGTATATGTTTTGTGCAGCAAACTGAGTAGTATTTTTTCAGTGTACTTGTATAGTTGAGGTCAGAAACTGTCCAAAATGTTCGCAATGCGCTCGTTAGCATTTAGTTAGCGTTCTCTATGGGATTTTAACATGTACTTGGGGCGGCAGGTAGCCTAGCGGTTAGAGCGTTGGGCCGCTAACCGAAAGGTTGCTGGATCGAATCCTCAAACTGACAAAGGTAAAAAATCTGTCGTTCTGCCCCCTGAACAAGGCAGTTAACCCCACTGTTCCCCCGGCAGGCCGTCATTGTAAATAAAAACGTGTTCTTAACCAAGTACCCATCAATCTATATGCTACCATTCATACAGAGGCCCGTCTTCTGCCCAACAACAACATCATTAGACTAGGACGGGTTTATCTGAGCAGTCTGGGTGTCGCATACCCGCCGTCGTGAGGCTCAGGGATGCCACCGCCGAGCTAAAGTGGCACTCATAAAAAATTGGTTCAAGGTTGGCAGGTCTAGTCTCATCACCTACTCGTGGATGTCATGACATTATGTTGCTGCTGTTAATGTGTGGTATGTCATGACATGTTAATGTGTGGTATGTCATGACATGTTAATGTGTGGTATGTCATGACATGTTAATGTGTGGTATGTCATGACATTATGTTAATGTGTGATGTCATGACATGTTAATGTGTGGTATGTCATTATGTTGATGTTGTTAATGTGTGGTATGACATGAGAGTATGTTGATGTTAATGTGTGGTATGTCATGACATGTTAATGTGTGGTATGTCATGACATTATGTTAATGTCTGGTATGTCATGACATTATGTTAATGTCTGGTATGTCATGACATTATGTTAATGGTGTTCATGTGTGGTTTGTCATGACATTATGTTAATGGTGTTCATGTGTGGTTTGTCATGACATTATGTTAATGGTGTTATGTGTGGTATGTCATGACATGTTAATGGTGTTCATGTGTGGTTTGTCATGACATTATGTTAATGGTGTTATGTGTGGTATGTCATGACATGTTAATGGTGTTCATGTCTGGTATGTCATGACATTATGTTAATGGTGTTAATGTCTGGTATGTCATGCCATTATGTTAATGTGTGGTATGTCATGACATGTTAATGGTATTAATGTCTGGTTTGTCATGACATTAATGTTTGGTATGTGATGACATTGTTAATGTGTGGTATGTCATGACATTGTTACTGTTGTTAATGTGTGGTATGTCATGACATTATGTTAATGTGTGGTATGTCATGACATTATGTTAATGTCTGGTATGTCATGACATTGTTAATGGTGTTAATGTCTGGTATGTCATGACATGTTAATGGTGTTAATGTGTGGTATGTCACGACATTGTTAATGTCTGGTATGTCACGACATTGTTAATGTCTGGTATGTCATGACATTATGTTAATGTATGGTATGACATTATGTTAATGTGTGGTATGTCATGACATGTTAATGCTGTTAATGTGTGGTGTGTCATGACATGTTAATGGTGTTAATGTGTGGTGTGTCATGACATGTTAATGGTGTTAATGTGTGGTGTGTCATGTTACCATAGGTGGAGGACTATGCTGGGAGGAAAGAGATGCCAGTGTCAGAGGTGGAACGCTGGCTGGGGCCAATCCTGGGCTACGACACCGACTGACAGCGATACTTCAACCAATCCTGGGCTACGACACTTCTGCATCCACAACCACTACCTAGAAAACAGAGGCGCTGCTCAATGGTCATGTCTAGATGGGATACAGCTTTTGTCAAATTGATGTCAAAAGTTGACAAATTCTAACCCTTTTCCCTTAATCCAATTCCCCTAACCTGCTGCGTTAATTCACCCTAACCTGCTGCGTTAATTCACCCTAACCTGCTGCGTTAATTCACCCTAACCTGCTGCGTTAATTCACCCTAACCTGCTATGTTAATTCTCCTAACCTGCTATGTTAATTCTCCTAACCTTAACCTAATACTCCTAACCTGCTATGTTAATTCTCCTAACCTGCTATGTTAATTCTCCCAACCTTAACCTAATACTCCTAACCTGCTACGTTAATTCTCCCTAACCTGCTATGTTAATTCTCCTAACCTGCTATGTTAATTCTCCTAACCTTAACCTAATACTCCTAACCTGCTATGTTAATTCTCCTAACCTGCTATGTTAATTCTCCTAACCTTAACCTAATACTCCTAACCTGCTGCGTTAATTCTCCTAACCTGCTACGTTAATTCTCCCTAACCTGCTGTGTTAATTCTCCTAACCTTAACCTAATACTCCTAACCTGCTGTGTTAATTCTCCTAACCTTAACCTAATACTCCTAACCTGCTATGTTAATTCTCCTAACCTGCTATGTTAATTCTCCTAACCTTAACCTAATACTCCTAACCTGCTATGTTAATTCTCCTAACCTTAACCTAATACTCCTAACCTGCTATGTTAATTCTCCTAACCTTAACCTAATACTCCTAACCTGCTACGTTAATTCTCCTAACCTGCTGCGTTAATTCTCCTAACCTGCTACGTTAATTCTCCTAACCTGCTATGTTAATTCTCCTAACCTTAACCTAATGCTCCTAACCTGCTGCGTTAATTCTCCTAACCTGCTATGTTAATTCTCCTAACCTGCTATGTTAATTCTCCTAACCTTAACCTAATGCTCCTAACCTGCTATGTTAATTCTCCTAACCTTAACCTAATACTCCTAACCTGCTATGTTAATTCTCCTAACCTTAACCTAATTCTCCTAACTTGCTACGAAAAGTAAATTCTGAAAAAAGCTGCATCCCTTCTAGAACCTACTTAAAGGGCCTGATTTATTTTTTTTAAACGTACACTTCACGTGAACCAAGACTCAACTTGAAAAAACAAAAATGTTTATTTTCTATTTTTTTTTATAGCTATTTTCAAAATGGCCACCTGTCAGTAAAGAAATGGAGCTGTTTGTATGGTCTAACATTTTACAGTTTTAATATAACAGCTGTTGTCAAAGTCATTTATACTTTTTAATGCCAATCACAATCTTAGATTTTAAATAATTAACAGATTCATATGGTTAATGTCAGAGTTTGATTTTATCATTAGGGACATATTAAGTTCTAGAAGACTTACATTTCCTCAGCAGTTTTTTTTATTTGAGATTGTATTTATGCTAATTAGATACAACTTGTTTACAAAATTATAATTAGTAAACATGGTCTTCATCACAAAATGTGCACTTACTTGACATGCTGTATTAATGTCTAAACCTCTAAAAAAGTACATGTTTTTATGAATGGTTATTGTAAATTACGGATTTGAATGATTTTTGATTTGTTTCACAATTTGTCTTAAAGAAAATTTTGCCAAAAACTATGACTGACCAGCTGTCATTGTCATCGATTTACCCTGGAGGTGTCCAGTATTTCTGAAAATAAATAGTGATTTTTATGTTATGAATGTTCTGAGATTACAATGTTTTATCTGGAGACCATATTCATTTAGTATAAAATAATTTGCTCAGTATGTTGTCTCTCTCTCTTGTCTGCTGTATTATACGATTACAAAACAACACTAACTACAGCACGCTTAACAGTTTATATACTATATTGTCTGGCCTTGTATTGACATATTGATTGATTGGTTGGTTGATTGATCGGGATATGTCTCCCATGATAAAAATGGAACAGCAACATTACTGACATACCGCAAGCTAATCATATCTTAACGAATTTGAATGCCTCCAAACGGATTGAATCCAGCAGAATCTCCTAACCACCGTCGGTGTACTACGCCGTTATTCAATAACAGTAGTGTCGGTATCTTCCGTCATCCGTTCATGTTGCTGCACCATCTGTTTCCCAATGATACCGGAAGAGGGGGCACGGTGATCATGTTGAAGTCTCGGTTCACACACACACCTGCACACCTCCTCCTCCCTTTCTGAATATGTAACGATTCCAACATACTGGGTTATTGTAGAGCTCCGGTCAGCAGCATCCCTGGCGCTGCTTTCTATCGCCTCCACACGGATACTCCCGTTCGGTTCTGTCGGGGCTCTGTCGCCTCCACACGGATACTCCCGTTCGGTTCTGTCGGGGCTCTGTCGCCTCCACACGGATACTCCCGTTCGGTTCTGTCGGGGCTCTGTCGCCTCCACACGGATACTCCCGTTCGGTTCTGTCGGGGCTCTGTCGCCTCCACACGGATACTCCCGTTCGGTTCTGTCGGGGCTCTGTCGCCTCCACACGGATACTCCCGTTCGGTTCTGTCGGGGCTCTGTCGCGGACGGCAACTATGGCTGATGCGGGAGAAGCCGGCGAGGATGAAATCCAGTTCTTACGAACCGTAAGTGTATTTCTAAGCGATTACGCTGTTGTAATATGTCGGTTTGATACTGCTGTTGACTTGTCTGCATCACGTTAGAATCCACCGGCTCGGTTCTGGCTGTTGGCGCAGAGTTTACCGCAAGCTGCTGCGCCGAGCTGAGCGCAGAGACTACAATGGACAGCTTTATGTTATGTCATGTTTAATTTACGACTAAATGAATTAGACTTTTAAGTTCACTAGATTCTTGACGAATGGTTGAACGTGATTCGTCATGACGATGTCGCATCATCTAGGGTGCCATCTGGAAGTCGCATCGTGGGTGTCGGAAGGATGGAGCGACCGAGCTTGGTTTTACTGTAAAAAGTAGCCTACGGATGCCGAGGTGGTGAAATAGGACAAATAGGGTGAAAAACAAAGATTTTAGATGTCACGGATTGAATTGTGGACAAAGGTAGTAGTTTATATCTATGGAATAGCTGTTATTGAGCCCTATGCTAAACACTGAGTTAAAACAATTTGCTCCATCCTATCGGTTCACCACTGCAGTCAGCTACATGCCGTGAGATGGGTTTGACAGCGAGGGGAGGGAGGCAGTTGTGGGGATGAATAGGAACATATATATTCATTTGTTGATAGTCTACTACTGCAAAGGTGTTTCAACGATGTTATCTACCTGGGCAGTGTGTGTGTTTGTTCATCTACATTTAGGCTGTAATACCCAGTCCATCTAGGCTGTAATACCCAGTCCATCTAGGCTGTAATACCCAGTCCATCTAGGCTGTAATACCCAGTCCATCTAGGCTGTAATACCCAGTCCATCTAGGCTGTAATACCCAGTCCATCTAGGCTGTAATGCCCAGTCCATCTAGGCTGTAATACCCAGTCCATCTAGGCTGTAATGCCCAGTCCATCTAGGCTGTAATACCCAGTCCATCTAGGCTGTAATACCCAGTCCATCTAGGCTGTAATACCCAGTCCATCTAGGCTGTAATACCCAGTCCATCTAGGCTGTAATACCCAGTCCATCTAGGCTGTAATACCCAGTCCATCTAGGCTGTAATACCCAGTCCATCTAGGCTGTAATGCCAGTCCATCTAGGCTGTAATACCCAGTCCATCTAGGCTGTAATGCCCAGTCCATCTAGGCTGTAATACCCAGTCCCATCTAGGCTGTAATACCCAGTCCATCTAGGCTGTAATGCCCAGTCCATCTAGGCTGTAATACCCAGTCCATCTAGGCTGTAATACCCAGTCCATCTAGGCTGTAATACCCAGTCCATCTAGGCTGTAATACCCAGTCCATCTAAGGCTGTCAATACCCAGTCCATCTAGGCTGTAATACCCAGGTCCATCTAGGCTGTAATACCCAGTCCATCTAGCTGTAATACCCAGTCCATCTAGGCTGTATACCCGTCCATCTAGGCTTGTAATGTCCCAGTCCATCTAGGCTGTAATCCCAGTCCATCTAGGGCTTGTAATGCCCAGTCCATCTAGGCTGTAATACCCAGTCCATCTAGGCTGTATACCCAGTCCATCTAGCTGTATGCCCAGTCCATCTAGGCTGTAATGCCCCGTCCATCAGGCTGTACTGTAATACCCAGTCCATCTAGGCTGTAATGCCCAGTCCATCTAGGCTGTAATACCCAGTCCATCTAGGCTGTAATGCCCAGTCCATCTAGGCTGTAATGCCCAGTCCATCTAGGCTGTAATACCCAGTCCATCTAGGCTGTAATACCCAGTCCATCTAGGCTGTAATACCCAGTCCATCTAGGCTGTAATACCCAGAATGCCCAGTCCATCTAGGCTGTAATACCCAGTCCATCTAGGCTGTAATACCCAGAATGCCCAGTCCATCTAGGCTGTAATGCCCAGTCCATCTAGGCTGTAATGCCCAGTCCATCTAGGCTGTAATGCCCAGTCCATCTAGGCTGTAATGCCCAGAATGCCCAGTCCATCTAGGCTGTAATACCCAGAATGCCCAGTCCATCTAGGCTGTAATGCCCAGTCCATCTAGGCTGTAATACCCAGAATGCCCAGTCCATCTAGGCTGTAATACCCAGTCCATCTAGACTGTAATACCCAGAATGCCCAGTCCATCTAGGCTGTAATACCCAGTCCATCTAGGCTGTAATACCCAGAATGCCCAGTCCATCTAGGCTGTAATGCCCAGTCCATCTAGGCTGTAATACCCAGAATTCCCAGTCCATCTAGGCTGTAATACCCAGTCCATCTAGGCTGTAATACCCAGTCCATCAGAATGTGGGAGCTGGTGTCCACATGTCTGTTTGCTTGCATAGTGATGTAAGCTAATTTACTTATTTTTTTAATCGTAATTTTCTGTCATTTGATTGGCTGCATTATTTAACATAATGACAATTGCTACCTTATAGATAGCAGCCTCTCTCCCCTCCTCTGCCCTGGGCTGAACTTGCAGCATCACTCCTGAACAGAATGTCTGCCTCCTGCTCTCTCTCTCTCTCTCTCTCTCTCTCTCTCTCTCTCTCTCTCTCTCTCTCTCTCTCCTGCTTCCTCTCTCTCTCTCTCTCTCTCATCGCTCCTCCTGTCTCCTCCTGCTGTCTCTGTCCCTGCTCT
>NW_021823319.1:895486-906956 GCF_901001165.1 Salmo trutta | reverse complement strand
CCTGTTACTGACTCTCCCCTCTCCAGAAGTATCCCAGAGAAACCTTTACTGACTCTCCCCTCTCCAGAAGTAATCCCAGAGAAAACCTGTTACTGACTCTTCCTCGCCAGAAGTATTCCAGAGAAACCTGTTACTGACTCTCCTGGCTCTCCAGAAGTATTCCCAGAGAAACCTGTTTACTGACCTCGGACTCTCCCTCTTCAAAGTAGTCCCAGATAAACCTGTTACTTGACTCTCTCCTCTTCGCAGAAAGTATCCCAGAGAAAACCTTTTCCTGACTCTCCTATCCCTATCCAGAAGTATCCCAAGAAACCGGGGTCGTTATTCAATAATGAATGCAACGGAAACGTTCTTAAAACAGTTGCAACAAACTACGAAAATTTACTTTTTTCATTGGACAGGTCAAAGTAGTTTTTTTCCATTTGGTGCCTAATAAACACGACCCAGGAACTGTCACGTCCTGACCAGTATAAGGGGTTATTTGTTATTGTAGTTTGGTCAGGACGTGGCAGAGGTCTGTTTGTTTTGTGTTGTCTGGTTTTGGGGTATTGTTCTATGTTTTGTATTTCTATGTTGGCCTGGTATGGCTCTCAATCAGGGACAGCTGTACATCGTTGTTGCTGATTGGGAGCCATACTTAGGTAGCCCTTTTTCCACCTGTCTTTTGTGGGAAGTTGTTTTTGCGCTGCTATGGTCAGCCTGCAGAACTGTTTAGCTGTCGTTCGTTTTTTTCTTCTTTTTGTTTCTTGTTTTGTGTCGTGTTCTCAATAAAGGAAATATGAGCATTCACGTACCCGCTGCATTTTGGTCCAATCCTTACGAAGGCCGTGACAGGAACATTGCAGGGGGCTGACAGAGAACCCCCAAGGTGACCTGTGGCATTGTGTTCCTGGCCCAGACCCACCCAGGCAGTAACTGGATATAGGTGCTGGGGAATAGTGCAAAACTCCTGTGGCAAACAGACCTCATCAGGGGGACAAGTGTGTGTGTGTGTGTGTGTGTGTGTGTGTGTGGTGTGTGTGTGGTGTGTGTGTGTGTGTGTGTGTTGTGTGTGTGTGGTGTGTGTGAGTTCACTGCCATGTATCTGAGTCATGGGTCATAGCCATTTATCTTATCTGGTGGACTAACAGCCAATGGGATCACAGCATGTCAGAAGGTGAAAGGTCATCCCTTCGTCAGTACTGTAGAAGTACTAACAGTGTTATCTCAGTCAATATTAACCTCTGCTGGGGAATCTCCCCTCGGACAGGCTTGCAACACAGCCTGTGGAAAATTCCATCTACTTTTGTTAAAAATTTACCAACAGAATTACAGAAAAGTAGGACTTTAGATGTCACTACTGATTACCGACAACGTGTATTTTAAAGGGAACACCTTCACATTTTATTTTACATGATTTTAGTAAAAGTGATGCCTTCTTATGTAATGATGTGTTTTTTTTAAAGAGCCAGGATGAATAGCAACAGTATCCACGGAAAGAGCCAGGATGAATAGCAACAGTATCCACGGAAAGAGCCAGGATGAATAGCAACAGTATCCACGGAAAGAGCCAGGATGAATAGCAACAGTATCCACGGAAAGAGCCAGGATGAATAGCAACAGTATCCATGGAAAGAGCCAGGATGAATAGCAACAGTATCCATGGAAAGAGCCAGGATGAATAGCAACAGTATCCATGGAAAGAGCCAGGATGAATAGCAACAGTATCCATGGAAAGAGCCAGGATGAATAGCAACAGTATCCATGGAAAGAGCCAGGATGAATTGCAACAGTATCCACGGAAAGAGCCCAGTCAACACGTGTTGACAGGAAGTTGCTCTGGGCTGGTGAATGACATCAGAGTCCTTCAACTGTGACACGTGAAGAACACAGGTTGGCCCGCGTTCTAGAACAGGAGCTGACCAATAATAGCAAGGTAAATATACACATATATATATATATATTTATACAGGAGACTGGAGAGAGAGAGGTGAGGAGGATCATACCATCATTTAACTCTATCTGCCAACTATGCACACACACACACACGCACGCACGCACGCACGCACGCGCACACACACACACACACACACACACACACACACACATACACACACACACACATACACACACATACACACACACACACACACGGGCAGGACAATGGGCGCTGTGCCGAGGGAACCTGGCAGGTGCTGTTCAGGGTCATTCAAACCCACATTTAGAACACTGGGCTGTCCTCAATGCAGCGGCACGCTGACCTGTGGGCTGGTTGGTGCTGCTGTGACCTTTACACCACTTTACATCAGGGGAAAATATGTTCTTTAGAGTGGTTGAACTTTGGCAGCAACAATGAGGATTCTCTGTCTACCATCAGGTTACGGTCTGTCAGTGGCCTTGTCCAGACTGTCTTTACCCACTGGAGTCCATACAGCATCTACCAGTAGGATAGTCTGTCAAGGGCTTGTCCAGACTTCTTCCTGACTACCTGCTCAGAACTGACAACCACAACAGCAGTAGAACCAACATCAATCTACATAACATTAGAACCTACATCAATCTACAAAACATTAGAACCTACATCAATCTACACAGCATTAGAACCTACATCAATCTACATAACATTAGAACCTACAGAACCTACTTCAATCTACATAACATTAGAACCTACAGAACCTACTTCAATCTGCATAACATTAGAACCTACATCAATCTACATAACATTAGAACCTACATCAATGTACAAAACATTAGAACCTACTTCAATCTACACAACATTAGCCTGTGAGCGGCCAGGTCGCTCTCAACCCCTCCCTCCCCCCCCTCCCTCCCTCCCTCTCCCCCCTCCCCTCCCTCCCTCCCTCCCTCTCCCCTCTCCCCTCCCCCATCCCTCCCTCCCTCCTTTCTTACTTTAATTCCTGTGCGATGGCAGCGATCTGCTCCACTCTGTCCTGGTGAGCGGCCAGGTCGCTCTCAAAGGCCTCGTGTTTCCTGAGCAGAGCTCTCACCTCCGTCAGAGAGCAAGACTCGTAGTCCTTCTGAGACAGCACACTGTCCTTACCTAGACACACACACACACACACACACACACACACACACACACACACACACACACACACACACACACACACACACACACACACACACACCATCATCAAAATCAATGATCACTATTAGGAATCCATTCTATATTGATAGATAATCGATGTGCATTTCTATAGACAGATCAGATCAGTTCAGTTTATTTTATTGTTCTTATTCAGGAAATTGTCTCCCATCTTGAGCACAGGACATCTCAGGTTGGTACTGCTGGTATGGTATATTGTACTAACTGAATGGAGAAGTGGTTCCCAAAACTCTTCTCCTTGACCCCCTTCCAATATAAAACACCAGTATCCTAGACCTAAGGCAGGGCTTTTCAAACCGGGGGACCCCCACCCCTAACCCCCCACCCAGCCGTTCCAATATATTTAACTATTCCACAGCTAGCTCACCTGATTCATCTGGTCACCTAATCATCAAGCCCTTTCACTAGGTCAATCAGGTGAGAGCAGCTCACAGATCACTGCACCTGTACATAGCCCATCTATAATTTAGCCCAAACTACTACCTCTTCCCCTACTGTATTTATTTATTTATTTATCTCCTTTGCTCCCCATTATTTCTATTTCTACTTTGCACTTTATTCCACTACAAATCTACCATTCCAGTGTTTTACTTGCTATATTGTATTTACTTTGCCACCATGGCTTTTTTTGCCTTTACCTCCCTTATCTCACCTCATTTGCTCACATTGTATATAGACTTATTTTTCTACTGTATTATTGACTGTATGTTTGTTTTACTCCATGTGTAACTCTGTGTTGTTGTATGTTGTCGAACTGCTTTGCTTTATCTTGGCCAGGTCGGAATTGTAAATGCGAACTTGTTCTCAACTTGCCTACCTGGTTAAATAAAGGACTTGTTCTCTACTAGCCTACCTGGTTAAATAAAGGTGAAATAAATAAAATAAATAAATAAAGACAGTTCAGGGATACAACTAAAATAGTGAAAGGTATTAGGGGGGGTTTCCTCGAGGAGTGGTCAGAGAATCCCTGGAACAGACAGAGAACAGCCTCACCTACAGACCAGCCGTGGTGGGTAGTAGACTTCATCTGGAACTTCTCAGCCAGGTGATTGAGACGCTCCAACCTCCTAATCTCACTCAGCAGCCAGTCCTCATAGCCCTTCTCTGCCTGCTCCAGGCCCGCCCACGCACTGGTGATGTCCTGCAGGGACACAGACAGACAGACAGACAGACAGGCAGGCAGGCAGACAGACAGACAGACAGACAGACAGACAGACAGACAGACAGACAGACAGACAGACAGACAGACAGACAGACAGACAGACAGACAGACAGACAGACAGACAGACAGACAGACAGACAGACAGACAGACAGACAGACAGACAGACAGACAGACAGGCAGGCAGTACATGGCTTTACCTCACCAGGGAACTCTCTCTCTCTTTTTGGGTAAATTCAAAAAGATCCCTGAAAGCAGAATTATGACCAGGGGATGTGTTGCCTGATCCTTCATCTAGGTCTCCTCTCCTCACCAAGACCATCCGTCCCTCAGAGGGCAGGAAGGTCTCCTCTCCTCACCAAGACCATCCGTCCCTCAGAGGGCAGGAAGGTCTCCTCTCCTCAGCAAGACCATCCGTCCCTCAGAGGGCAGGAAGGTCTCCTCTCCTCACCAAGACCATCCGTCCCTCAGAGGGCTGGAAGGTGTGTGTGTGTGTGCGTGCGTGCGTGCGTGTGTGTGTGTGTGCGTGTGTGTGTGTAACTCACTGAGACCATCCGTCCCTCAGAGGGCATGAAGGCGTGTGTGTGTGTGTGCGTGTGTGTGTGTAACTCACTGAGACCATCCGTCCCTCAGAGGGCATGAAGGCGTGTGTGTGTGTGTGTGTGTGTGTGTGTGTGTGTGTGTGTGTGTGTGTGTGTGTGTGTGTAACTCACTGAGACCATCCGTCCCTCAGAGGGCATGAAGGCGTGTGTGTCTGTGTGTGTGTGTGTGTGTGTGTGTGTGTGTGTAACTCACTGAGACCATCCGTCCCTCGGAGGGCATGAAGGCGGGCCGGTTGGAGATCCTCAGCTTGGTCTGCAGGGTGTTGAAGCTGATCTCCAGCTGGCACTTCTCCTGCACCTTGGGGGGTTTGTGTTGTCGACGGTAGTCTCTGAAGTCCTCCAGTTTACCGCGCATGGCAGCCATGGTCGTCTCCGGTGACTTGTTCTCTAGCCAGGGGGTCATACGACGGATCCACTCCAACAGCTGTGGGAACACAGGGGTTATACTGTAACAGCATGGAGGGTAACAGTATGGAGGGTAACAGCATGGAGGGTAACATTATGGAGGGTAACAGTAGGGAGGGTAACAGCATGGAGGGTAACAGCATGGAGGGTAACAGCATGGAGGGTAACAGTATGGAGGGTAACATTATGGAGGGTAATATTATGGAGGGTAACAGCATGGAGGGTAACAGTATGGGGGGTAACAGCATGGAGGGTAACAGTATGGAGGGTAACATCATGGAGGATAACAGTATGGAGGGTAACAGTATGGAGGGTAACATCATGGAGGGTAACAGTATGGAGGGTAACAGCATGGAGGGTAACAGTATGGAGGGTAACAGTATGGAGGGTAACAGCATGGAGGGTAACAGTATGGAGGGTAACAGTATGGAGGGTAATATCATGGAGGGTAACAGTATGGAGGGTAACAGTATGGAGGGTAACAGCATGGAGGGTAACAGCATGGAGGGTAACAGTATAGATGGTAACAGTATGGAGGGTAACAGTATGGAGGGTAACAGTATAGATGATAACAACATGGAGGGTAACAGTATGGAGGGTAACAGAATGGAGGGTAACAGTATGGAGGGTAACAGTAGGGAGGGTAACAGTATGGAGGGTAACAGTAGGGAGGGTAACAGTAGGGAGGGTAACAGTAGGGAGGATAACAGTAGGGAGGGTAACAGCATGGAGGGTAACAGTATGGAGGGTAACAGTATGGAGGGTAACAGTACGGAGGGTAACAGTATGGAGGGTAACAGTATGGAGGGTAACAGTACGGAGGGTAACAGTATGGAGGGTAACAGTACAGAGGGTAACAGTATAGAGGGTAACAGTACGGAGGGTAACAGTAGGGAGGGTAATAGTATGGAGGGTAACAGTAGGGAGGGTAATAGTAGGGAGGGTAATATCATGGAGGGTAACAGTATAGAGGGTAATATCATGGAGGGTAACAGTAGGGAGGGTAACAGTAGGGAGGGTAATATCATGGAGGGTAACAGTAGGGAGGGTAACAGTAGGGAGGGTAACAGTATGGAGGGTAACAGTAGGGAGGGTAATATCATGGAGGGTAACAGTAAGGAGGGTAACAGTATGGAGGGTAACAGTATGGAGGGTAACAGCACGGAGGGTAACAGCATGGAGGGTAACAGTAGGGAGGGTAACATTATGGAGGGTAACAGTATGGAGGGTAACAGTATGGAGGGTAACAGTATGGAGGGTAACAGCATGGAGGGTAATATCATGGAGGGTAACAGTAGGAAGGGTAACAGTAGGGAGGGTAATATCATGGAGGGTAACAGTAGGGAGGGTAACAGTATGGAGGGTAACAGTATGGAGGGTAACAGTAGGGAGGGTAACAGTATGGAGGGTAACAGCATGGAGGGTGACAGTATGGAGGGTAACAGTAGGGAGGGTAATATCATGGAGGGTAACAGTAGGGAGGGTAACAGTATGGAGGGTAACAGTATGGAGGGTAACAGTGGGGAGGGTAACAGTAGGGAGGGTAACAGTAGGGAGGGTAACAGTACAGATGATAACAGTATAGAGGGTAACAGTATGGAGGGTAACAGTATAGATGGTAACAGTATAGATGGTAATATCATGGAGGGTAACAGTATGGAGGGTAACAGTGGGAGGGTAACAGTAGGGAGGGTAACAGTAGGGAGGGTAACAGTACGGAGGGTAACAGTATGGAGGGTAACAGTATGGAGGGTAACAGTATAGAGGGTAACAGTATGGAGGGTAACAGTATAGATGGTAATATCATGGAGGGTAACAGTATAGATGGTAACAGTATGGAGAGTAACAGTATGGAGGGTAATAGTATGGAGGGTAATAGTATAGAGGGTAATATCATGGAGGGTAACAGTAGGGAGGGTAACAGTGGGGAGGGTAACAGTAGGGAGGGTAACAGTAGGGAGGGTAACAGTGGGGAGGGTAACAGTAGGGAGGGTAACAGTGGGGAGGGTAACAGTAGGGAGGGTAACAGTAGGGAGGGTAACAGTATGGAGAGTAACAGTATGGAGGGTCATAGTATGGAGGGTAATAGTATAGAGGGTAATATCATGGAGGGTAACAGTAGGGAGGGTAACAGTGGGGAGGGTAACAGTAGGGAGGGTAACAGTAGGGAGGGTAACAGTACAGATGATAACAGTAGGGAGGGTAACAGTATGGAGGGTAATAGTATGGAGGGTAATAGTATAGAGGGTAATATCATGGAGGGTAACAGTAGGGAGGGTAACAGTATGGAGGGTAACAGTAGGGAGGGTAATATCATGGAGGGTAACAGTAAGGAGGGTAACAGTATGGAGGGTAACAGTATGGAGGGTAACAGCACGGAGGGTAACAGCATGGAGGGTAACAGTAGGGAGGGTAACATTATGGAGGGTAACAGTATGGAGGGTAACAGTATGGAGGGTAACAGTATGGAGGGTAACAGCATGGAGGGTAATATCATGGAGGGTAACAGTAGGGAGGGTAACAGTAGGGAGGGTAATATCATGGAGGTTTACAGTAGAGAGGGTAACAGTATGGAGAATAACAGTAGGGAGGGTAACAGTATGGAGGGTAACAGCATGGAGGGTAACAGTATGGAGGGTAACAGTAGGGAGGGTAACAGTATGGAGGGTAACAGTAGGGAGGGTAACAGTATGGAGGGTAACAGTATGGAGGGTAACAGTGGGGAGGGTAACAGTAGGGAGGGTAACAGTAGGGAGGGTAACAGTACAGATGATAACAGTATAGAGGGTAACAGTACGGAGGGTAACAGTATAGAGGGTAACAGTATGGAGGGTAACAGTAGGGAGGGTAACAGTATGGAGGGTAACAGTATGGAGGGTAATAGTATGGAGGGTAATAGTATGGAGGGTAATAGTATGGAGGGTAACAGCATGGAGGGTAGCAGTAGATGGTAACAGTATGGAGGGTAACAGCATGGAGGGTAACAGTAGGGAGGGTAACAGCATGGAGGGTGACAGTATGGAGGGTAATAGTATGAAGGGTAACAGCATGGAGGGTAACAGTATAGAGGGTAACAGTATGGAGGGTAACAGTAGGGAGGGTAACAGCATGGAGGGTAACAGTAGGGAGGGTAACAGTATAGAGGGTAATAGTATGAAGGGTAACAGCATGGAGGGTAACAGTATAGAGGGTAACAGTATGGAGGGTAACAGTACAGATGATAACAGTATAGAGGGTAACAGTATGGAGGGTAACAGTAGGGAGGGTAACAGTATGGAGGGTAACAGTATGGAGGGTAATAGTATGGAGGGTAACAGCATGGAGGGTAACAGTATAGAGGGTAATAGTATGGAGGGTAATAGTATGGAGGGTAATAGTATGGAGGGTAACAGCATGGAGGGTGACAGTATGGAGGGTAATAGTATGGAGGGTAACAGTATGGAGGGTAATAGTATGGAGGGTAATAGTATAGAGGGTAACATTAGGGAGGGTAACAGTATGGAGGGTAACAGTATGGAGGGTAACAGTAGGGAGGGTAACAGTATGGAGGGTAACAGTAGGGAGGGTAACAGCATGGAGGGTAACAGTATGGAGGGTAACAGTAGGGAGGGTAACAGTATGGAGGGTAACAGTAGGGAGGGTAACAGTATGGAGGGTAACAGTATGGAGGGTAACAGTATGGAGGGTAACAGTGGGGAGGGTAACAGTAGGGAGGGTAACAGCATGGAGGGTAACAGTATAGAGGGTAACAGTACGGAGGGTAACAGTATAGAGGGTAACAGTATGGAGGGTAATAGTATGGAGGGTAACAGCATGGAGGGTAACAGTATAGAGGGTAATAGTATGGAGGGTAATAGTATGGAGGGTAATAGTATGGAGGGTAACAGCATGGAGGGTGACAGTATGGAGGGTAATAGTATGGAGGGTAACAGTATGGAGGGTAATAGTATGGAGGGTAGTAGTATAGAGGGTAATATCATGGAGGGTAACAGTAGGGAGGGTAACAGTAGGGAGGGTAATATCATGGAGGGTAACAGTAGGGAGGGTAACAGTATGGAGGGTAACAGTATGGAGGGTAATATCATGGAGGGTTACAGTAGGGAGGGTAACAGTAGGGAGGGGAACAGTATGGAGGGTAACAGTATGGAGGGTAACAGTAGGGAGGGTAACAGTATGGAGGGTAACAGTATGGAGGGTAATATCATGGAGGGTAACAGTAGGAGGGTAACAGTAGGGAGGGTAACAGTAGGGAGGGGAACAGTATGGAGGGTAACAGTATGGAGGGTAACAGTAGGGAGGGTAACAGTATGGAGGGTAACAGTAGGGAGGGTAATATCATGGAGGGTAACAGTAAGGAGGGTAACAGTATGGAGGGTAACAGTATGGAGGGTAACAGCACGGAGGGTAACAGCATGGAGGCTAACAGTAGGGAGGGTAACATTATGGAGGGGTAACAGTATGGAGGGTAACAGTATGGAGGGTAACAGTATGGAGGGTAACAGCATGGAGGGTAATATCATGGAGGGTAACAGTAGGGAGGGTAACAGTAGGGAGGGTAATATCATGGAGGGTAACAGTAGAGAGGGTAACAGTATGGAGGGTAACAGTAGGGAGGGTAACAGTATGGAGGGTAACAGCATGGAGGGTAACAGTATGGAGGGTAACAGTAGGGAGGGTAACAGTATGGAGGGTAACAGTAGGGAGGGTAACAGTATGGAGGGTAACAGTATGGAGGGTAACAGTATGGAGGGTAACAGTGGGGAGGGTAACAGTAGGGAGGGTAACAGTAGGGAGGGTAACAGTACAGATGATAACAGTATAGAGGGTAACAGTACGGAGGGTAACAGTATAGAGGGTAACAGTATGGAGGGTAACAGTAGGGAGGGTAACAGTATGGAGGGTAACAGTATGGAGGGTAATAGTATGGAGGGTAATAGTATGGAGGGTAATAGTATGGAGGGTAACAGCATGGAGGGTAGCAGTATAGATGGTAACAGTATGGAGGGTAACAGCATGGAGGGTAACAGTAGGGAGGGTAACAGCATGGAGGGTGACAGTATGGAGGGTAATAGTATGAAGGGTAACAGCATGGAGGGTAACAGTATAGAGGGTAACAGTATGGAGGGTAACAGTAGGGAGGGTAACAGCATGGAGGGTAACAGTAGGGAGGGTAACAGTATAGAGGGTAATAGTATGAAGGGTAACAGCATGGAGGGTAACAGTATAGAGGGTAACAGTATGGAGGGTAACAGTACAGATGATAACAGTATAGAGGGTAACAGTATGGAGGGTAACAGTAGGGAGGGTAACAGTATGGAGGGTAACAGTATGGAGGGTAATAGTATGGAGGGTAACAGCATGGAGGGTAACAGTATAGAGGGTAATAGTATGGAGGGTAATAGTATGGAGGGTAATAGTATGGAGGGTAACAGCATGGAGGGTGACAGTATGGAGGGTAATAGTATGGAGGGTAACAGTATGGAGGGTAATAGTATGGAGGGTAATAGTATAGAGGGTAACATTAGGGAGGGTAACAGTATGGAGGGTAACAGTATGGAGGGTAACAGTAGGGAGGGTAACAGTATGGAGGGTAACAGTAGGGAGGGTAACAGCATGGAGGGTAACAGTATGGAGGGTAACAGTAGGGAGGGTAACAGTATGGAGGGTAACAGTAGGGAGGGTAACAGTATGGAGGGTAACAGTATGGAGGGTAACAGTATGGAGGGTAACAGTGGGGAGGGTAACAGTAGGGAGGGTAACAGCATGGAGGGTAACAGTATAGAGGGTAACAGTACGGAGGGTAACAGTATAGAGGGTAACAGTATGGAGGGTAATAGTATGGAGGGTAACAGCATGGAGGGTAACAGTATAGAGGGTAATAGTATGGAGGGTAATAGTATGGAGGGTAATAGTATGGAGGGTAACAGCATGGAGGGTGACAGTATGGAGGGTAATAGTATGGAGGGTAACAGTATGGAGGGTAATAGTATGGAGGGTAGTAGTATAGAGGGTAATATCATGGAGGGTAACAGTAGGGAGGGTAACAGTAGGGAGGGTAATATCATGGAGGGTAACAGTAGGGAGGGTAACAGTATGGAGGGTAACAGTATGGAGGGTAATATCATGGAGGGTTACAGTAGGGAGGGTAACAGTAGGGAGGGGAACAGTATGGAGGGTAACAGTATGGAGGGTAACAG
>NW_021823319.1:865486-890486 GCF_901001165.1 Salmo trutta | reverse complement strand
GTTCTAATATCCCAGATGGTACCAACCAGGTGTTCTAATATCCCAGATGGTATCAACCAGGTGTTCTAATATCCCAGATGGTACCAACCAGGTGTTCTAATATCCCAGATGGTATCAACCAGGTGTTCTAATATCCCCAGATGGTACCAACCAGGTGTTCTAATATCCCAGATGGTATCAACCAGGTGTTCTAATATCCCAGATGGTACCAACCAGGTGTTCTAATATCCCAGATGGTATCAACCAGGTGTTCTAATATCCCAGATGGTACCAACCAGGTGTTCTAATATCCCAGATGGTACCAACCAGGTGTTCTAATATCCCAGATGGTATCAACCAGGTGTTCTATCCCCAGATGGTACCAACCAGGTGTTCTAATATCCCAGATGGTACCAACCAGGTGTTCTAATATCCCAGATGGTATCAACCAGGTGTTCTAATATCCCAGATGGTATCAACCAGGTGTTCTAATATCCCCAGATGGTACCAACCAGGTGTTCTAATATCCCAGATGGTACCAACCAGGTGTTCTAATATCCCCAGATGGTACCAACCAGGTGTTCTAATATCCCCAGATGGTACCAACCAGGTGTTCTAATATCCCAGATGGTACCAACAAGGTGTTCTAATATCCCAGATGGTACCAACCAGGTGTTCTAATATCCCAGATGGTACCAACCAGGTGTTCTAATATCCCAGATGGTATCAACCAGGTGTTCTAATATCCCAGATGGTACCAACCAGGTGTTCTAATATCCCAGATGGTATCAACCAGGTGTTCTAATATCCCCAGATGGTACCAACCAGGTGTTCTAATATCCCAGATGGTACCAACCAGGTGTTCTAATATCCCCAGATGGTATCAACAAGGTGTTCTAATATCCCCAGATGGTACCAACCAGGTGTTCTAATATCCCAGATGGTATCAACCAGGTGTTCTAATATCCCAGATGGTATCAACCAGGTGTTCTAATATCCCAGATGGTACCAACCAGGTGTTCTAATATCCCAGATGGTACCAACCAGGTGTTCTAATATCCCAGATGGTACCAACCAGGTGTTCTAATATCCCAGATGGTATCAACCAGGTGTTCTAATATCCCAGATGGTACCAACCAGGTGTTCTAATATCCCAGATGGTACCAACCAGGTGTTCTAATATCCCCAGATGGTACCAACCAGGTGTTCTAATATCCCAGATGGTATCAACCAGGTGTTCTAATATCCCAGATGGTATCAACCAGGTGTTCTAATATCCCAGATGGTACCAACCAGGTGTTCTAATATCCCAGATGGTATCAACCAGGTGTTCTAATATCCCCAGATGGTACCAACCAGGTGTTCTAATATCCCAGATGGTACCAACCAGGTGTTCTAATATCCCAGATGGTACCAACCAGGTGTTCTAATATCCCCAGATGGTATCAACCAGGTGTTCTATCCCCAGATGGTATCAACCAGGTGTTCTAATATCCCCAGATGGTATCAACCAGGTGTTCTAATATCCCAGATGGTACCAACCAGGTGTTCTAATATCCCAGATGGTACCAACCAGGTGTTCTAATATCCCAGATGGTATCAACCAGGTGTTCTAATATCCCAGATGGTACCAACCAGGTGTTCTAATATCCCAGATGGTACCAACCAGGTGTTCTAATATCCCAGATGGTATCAACCAGGTGTTCTAATATCCCAGATGGTACCAACCAGGTGTTCTAATATCCCAGATGGTATCAACCAGGTGTTCTAATATCCCAGATGGTATCAACCAGGTGTTCTAATATCCCAGATGGTACCAACCAGGTGTTCTAATATCCCAGATGGTACCAACCAGGTGTTCTAATATCCCAGATGGTACCAACCAGGTGTTCTAATATCCCAGATGGTACCAACCAGGTGTTCTAATATCCCAGATGGTATCAACCAGGTGTTCTAATATCCCAGATGGTATCAACCAGGTGTTCTAATATCCCAGATGGTACCAACCAGGTGTTCTAATATCCCCAGATGGTACCAACCAGGTGTTCTAATATCCCAGATGGTATCAACCAGGTGTTCTAATATCCCCAGATGGTATCAACCAGGTGTTCTAATATCCCAGATGGTATCAACCAGGTGTTCTAATATCCCAGATGGTACCAACCAGGTGTTCTAATATCCCCAGATGGTACCAACCAGGTGTTCTAATATCCCAGATGGTATCAACCAGGTGTTCTAATATCCCAGATGGTATCAACCAGGTGTTCTAATATCCCCAGATGGTACCAACCAGGTGTTCTAATATCCCAGATGGTATCAACCAGGTGTTCTAATATCCCAGATGGTATCAACCAGGTGTTCTAATATCCCCAGATGGTATCAACCAGGTGTTCTAATATCCCAGATGGTACCAACCAGGTGTTCTAATATCCCAGATGGTACCAACCAGGTGTTCTAATATCCCAGATGGTATCAACCAGGTGTTCTAATACCCCCAGATGGTACCAACCAGGTGTTCTAATATCCCAGATGGTATCAACCAGGTGTTCTAATATCCCAGATGGTATCAACCAGGTGTTCTAATATCCCAGATGGTACCAACCAGGTGTTCTAATATCCCAGATGGTACCAACCAGGTGTTCTAATATCCCAGATGGTACCAACCAGGTGTTCTAATATCCCAGATGGTATCAACCAGGTGTTCTAATATCCCCAGATGGTATCAACCAGGTGTTCTAATATCCCAGATGGTATCAACCAGGTGTTCTAATATCCCAGATGGTATCAACCAGGTGTTCTAATATCCCCAGATGGTACCAACCAGGTGTTCTAATATCCCAGATGGTACCAACCAGGTGTTCTAATATCCCAGATGGTACCAACCAGGTGTTCTAATATCCCAGATGGTATCAACCAGGTGATCTAATATCCCAGATGGTATCAACCAGGTGTTCTAATATCCCCAGATGGTATCAACCAGGTGTTCTTTTATCCCCAGATGGTACCAACCAGGTGTTCTAATATCCCAGATGGTACCAACCAGGTGTTCTAATATCCCAGATGGTACCAACCAGGTGTTCTAATATCCCAGATGGTATCAACCAGGTGTTCTAATATCCCAGATGGTATCAACCAGGTGTTCTAATATCCCAGATGGTACCAACCAGGTGTTCTAATATCCCAGATGGTACCAACCAGGTGTTCTAATATCCCAGATGGTATCAACCAGGTGTTCTAATATCCCCAGATGGTACCAACCAGGTGTTCGAATATCCCAGATGGTATCAACCAGGTGTTCTAATATCCCAGATGGTACCAACCAGGTGTTCTAATATCCCAGATGGTACAAACCAGGTGTTCTAATATCCCAGATGGTATCAACCAGGTGTTCTAATATCCCAGATGGTATCAACCAGGTGTTCTAATATCCCAGATGGTACCAACCAGGTGTTCTAATATCCCAGATGGTACCAACCAGGTGATCTAATATCCCAGATGGTATCAACCAGGTGTTCTAATATCCCAGATGGTATCAACCAGGTGTTCTAATATCCCAGATGTTACCAACCAGGTGTTCTAATATCCCAGATGGTACCAACCAGGTGTTCTAATATCCCAGATGGTATCAACCAGGTGTTCTAATATCCCCAGATGGTATCAACCAGGTGTTCTAATATCCCCAGATGGTATCAACCAGGTGTTCTAATATCCCAGATGGTATCAACCAGGTGTTCTAATATCCCAGATGGTATCAACCAGGTGTTCTAATATCCCAGATGGTATCAACCAGGTGTTCTAATATCCCAGATGGTATCAACCAGGTGTTCTAATATCCCAGATGGTACCAACCAGGTGTTCTAATATCCCAGATGGTATCAACCAGGTGTTCTAATATCCCAGATGGTACCAACCAGGTGTTCTAATATCCCAGATGGTACCAACCAGGTGTTCTAATATCCCAGATGGTACCAACCAGGTGTTCTAATATCCCAGATGGTACCAACCAGGTGTTCTAATATCCCAGATGGTATCAACCAGGTGTTCTAATATCCCAGATGGTACCAACCAGGTGTTCTAATATCCCAGATGGTATCAACCAGGTGTTCTAATATCCCAGATGGTACCAACCAGGTGTTCTAATATCCCAGATGCTACCAACCAGGTGTTCTAATATCCCAGATGGTACCAACCAGGTGTTCTAATATCCCAGATGGTACCAACCAGGTGTTCTAATATCCCAGATGGTACCAACCAGGTGTTCTAATATCCCAGATGGTATCAACCAGGTGTTCTAATATCCCAGATGGTACCAACCAGGTGTTCTAATATCCCAGATGGTATCAACCAGGTGTTCTAATATCCCAGATGGTATCAACCAGGTGTTCTAATATCCCAGATGGTACCAACCAGGTGTTCTAATATCCCAGATGGTATCAACCAGGTGTTCTAATATCCCAGATGGTATCAACCAGGTGTTCTAATATCCCCAGATGGTACCAACCAGGTGTTCTAATATCCCAGATGGTACCAACCAGGTGTTCTAATATCCCCAGATGGTACCAACCAGGTGTTCTAATATCCCCAGATGGTATCAACCAGGTGTTCTAATATCCCAGATGGTACCAACCAGGTGTTCTAATATCCCAGATGGTACCAACCAGGTGTTCTAATATCCCAGATGGTACCAACCAGGTGTTCTAATATCCCAGATGGTATCAACCAGGTGTTCTAATATCCCAGATGGTACCAACCAGGTGTTCTAATATCCCAGATGGTACCAACCAGGTGTTCTAATATCCCAGATGGTACCAACCAGGTGTTCTAATATCCCCAGATGGTACCAACCAGGTGTTCTAATATCCCAGATGGTATCAACCAGGTGTTCTAATATCCCCAGATGGTATCAACCAGGTGTTCTAATATCCCCAGATGGTACCAACCAGGTGTTCTAATATCCCAGATGGTATCAACCAGGTGTTCTAATATCCCAGATGGTATCAACCAGGTGTTCTAATATCCCAGATGGTATCAACCAGGTGTTCTAATATCCCAGATGGTATCAACCAGGTGTTCTAATATCCCAGATGGTATCAACCAGGTGTTCTAATATCCCAGATGGTACCAACCAGGTGTTCTAATATCCCAGATGGTACCAACCAGGTGTTCTAATATCCCCAGATGGTACCAACCAGGTGTTCTAATATCCCCAGATGGTATCAACCAGGTGTTCTAATATCCCAGATGGTACCAACCAGGTGTTCTAATATCCCAGATGGTATCAACCAGGTGTTCTATTATCCCAGATGGTATCAACCAGGTGTTCTAATATCCCAGATGGTATCAACCAGGTGTTCTAATATCCCAGATGGTACCAACCAGGTGTTCTAATATCCCCAGATGGTACCAACCAGGTGTTCTAATATCCCAGATGGTATCAACCAGGTGTTCTAATATCCCCAGATGGTATCAACCAGGTGTTCTAATATCCCAGATGGTATCAACCAGGTGTTCTAATATCCCAGATGGTACCAACCAGGTGTTCTAATATCCCCAGATGGTACCAACCAGGTGTTCTAATATCCCAGATGGTATCAACCAGGTGTTCTAATATCCCAGATGGTATCAACCAGGTGTTCTAATATCCCCAGATGGTACCAACCAGGTGTTCTAATATCCCAGATGGTATCAACCAGGTGTTCTAATATCCCAGATGGTATCAACCAGGTGTTCTAATATCCCCAGATGGTATCAACCAGGTGTTCTAATATCCCAGATGGTACCAACCAGGTGTTCTAATATCCCAGATGGTATCAACCAGGTGTTCTAATATCCCAGATGGTATCAACCAGGTGTTCTAATACCCCCAGATGGTACCAACCAGGTGTTCTAATATCCCAGATGGTATCAACCAGGTGTTCTAATATCCCAGATGGTATCAACCAGGTGTTCTAATATCCCAGATGGTACCAACCAGGTGTTCTAATATCCCAGATGGTACCAACCAGGTGTTCTAATATCCCAGATGGTACCAACCAGGTGTTCTAATATCCCAGATGGTATCAACCAGGTGTTCTAATATCCCCAGATGGTATCAACCAGGTGTTCTAATATCCCAGATGGTATCAACCAGGTGTTCTAATATCCCAGATGGTATCAACCAGGTGTTCTAATATCCCCAGATGGTACCAACCAGGTGTTCTAATATCCCAGATGGTACCAACCAGGTGTTCTAATATCCCAGATGGTACCAACCAGGTGTTCTAATATCCCAGATGGTATCAACCAGGTGATCTAATATCCCAGATGGTATCAACCAGGTGTTCTTTTATCCCCAGATGGTACCAACCAGGTGTTCTAATATCCCAGATGGTACCAACCAGGTGTTCTAATATCCCAGATGGTACCAACCAGGTGTTCTAATATCCCAGATGGTATCAACCAGGTGTTCTAATATCCCAGATGGTATCAACCAGGTGTTCTAATATCCCAGATGGTACCAACCAGGTGTTCTAATATCCCAGATGGTACCAACCAGGTGTTCTAATATCCCAGATGGTATCAACCAGGTGTTCTAATATCCCCAGATGGTACCAACCAGGTGTTCTAATATCCCAGATGGTATCAACCAGGTGTTCTAATATCCCAGATGGTACCAACCAGGTGTTCTAATATCCCAGATGGTACAAACCAGGTGTTCTAATATCCCAGATGGTATCAACCAGGTGTTCTAATATCCCAGATGGTATCAACCAGGTGTTCTAATATCCCAGATGGTACCAACCAGGTGTTCTAATATCCCAGATGGTACCAACCAGGTGATCTAATATCCCAGATGGTATCAACCAGGTGTTCTAATATCCCAGATGGTATCAACCAGGTGTTCTAATATCCCAGATGTTACCAACCAGGTGTTCTAATATCCCAGATGGTACCAACCAGGTGTTCTAATATCCCAGATGGTATCAACCAGGTGTTCTAATATCCCAGATGGTATCAACCAGGTGTTCTAATATCCCCAGATGGTATCAACCAGGTGTTCTAATATCCCAGATGGTATCAACCAGGTGTTCTAATATCCCAGATGGTATCAACCAGGTGTTCTAATATCCCAGATGGTACCAACCAGGTGTTCTAATATCCCAGATGGTATCAACCAGGTGTTCTAATATCCCAGATGGTACCAACCAGGTGTTCTAATATCCCAGATGGTATCAACCAGGTGTTCTAATATCCCCAGATGGTACCAACCAGGTGTTCTAATATCCCAGATGGTACCAACCAGGTGTTCTAATATCCCAGATGGTACCAACCAGGTGTTCTAATATCCCAGATGGTACCAACCAGGTGTTCTAATATCCCCAGATGGTATCAACCAGGTGTTCTAATATCCCAGATGGTATCAACCAGGTGTTCTATCCCCAGATGGTACCAACCAGGTGTTCTAATGTCCCAGATGGTATCAACCAGGTGTTCTAATATCCCCAGATGGTATCAACCAGGTGTTCTAATATCCCAGATGGTACCAACCAGGTGTTCCTTGTGGATTACCAACAGCTACAGATCTACTATCTTAATTTGATCATTCTGTTGTCGCAGAGAATTTCCCGGCGCAGCAGGAAATGCAAACTTGTAGTGTATTCAAGGTTTAACAAAGCTTCTAAAGTTTGTAATTTCCACTTTAAATTGTCAGACTTGATTTGCCCAATGAAATAATGTATCAACCCCTACAAAAATGTCCGTTAATTATAATCCACATAATAATTCCCATTTCCTGTTGCTTTTTCTCCTGGCTCGGTTTCTACAGTCATTATATATCAGTTTATATAGTTGTTATAGCTCGGTTTCTACAGTCATTATATATCAGTTTATATAGTTGTTATAGCTCGGTTTCTACAGTCATTATATATCAGTTTCTACATTCGTTATAGCTTTAGTATGTTTTAGTATGGGCTAACCCTGTTCTGCTCAGCAGTGTCATGGCTAACCTTGCTCTGGAATGGGCTAACCCTGCTCTGGTATGGGCTAACCCTGCTCTGGTATGGGCTAACCCTGTTCTGCTCTCCAGTGTCAAGGCTAACCCTGCTCTGGTATGGGCTAACCCTGGGCAAACCCTGTTGGTATGGGCTAACCCTGAGTGAATCTCGATGTAGTAAACAGGGCTCTTGAACATGTGAATCTCTATGTAGTAAACAGGGCAGTTGGGTTAGTGTGGTGGCTGGCGGCTGCATCTCCCGTCATGCACTTCAGCCCAGGTCTTGGACCAGACCAGCCAGAGTGCCAGTCTATTTGTGCCATCATACCATGACAATGAGCGACAAGGAGTTGGCACAAACAGACTGGCACTGAGCCAGTCCTAGACCAGCATGCATCGGACTCAGGCCACAGCAGACAGAGACCTTGTTGAGCTTGGCATAGTCGATGAGGTCAGGACGGTGTCTGTGTATCAGGGCACACAACGCAAGGCCGTCCTTCCAGCTTCACAGCCAACCAGGGGGAGAGAATCATATCGTCACAGCGGGCCGCCACATCAACAACCAATTAAAATGCCTTTATCTAACAGTCTTCTAAGGTTAAGGGCCAATTAAATTTGACTTCCTACTAAAGCTTTGTGTTCATTGGTTCTCAGACTGATAGGTGCAGGTGTGGTGATACTGAGGATTTGTTTACATTGCAGTTTAGAATAATTAACATAGCAGGTTAGGATAATTAACATAGCATGTTAGGATAATTAACATAGCAGATTAGGATAATTAACATAGCAGGTTAGGTTAATTAACATAGCAGGTTAGGAGAATTAGGTTAAGGTTAGGATAATTAACATAGCAGGTTAGGATAATTAACACAGCAGATTAGGATAATTAACATAGCAGGTTAGGATAATTAACATAGCAGATTAGGATAATTAACATAGCAGGTTAGGATAATTAACATAGCAGGTTAGGATAATTAACATAGCAGGTTAGGATAATTAACATAGCAGGTTAGGAGAATGAGGTTAAGGTTAGGATAATTAACATAGCAGGTTAGGATAATTAACATAGCAGATTAGGATAATTAACATAGCAGGTTAGGATAATTAACATAGCAGATTAGGATAATTAACATAGCAGGTTAGGAGAATGAGGTTAAGGTTAGGATAATTAACATAGCAGATTAGGATAATTAACATAGCAGATTAGGATAATTAACATAGCAGGTTAATTCATTAACATAGCAGGTTATGATAATTAACATAACAGGTTAGGATAATTAACATAGCAGGTTAGGATAATTAACATAGCATGTTAGGATAATTAACATAGCAGATTAGGATAATTAACATGGCAGGTTAGGATAATTAACATAGCAGGTTAGGGAGAATTAACATAGCAGGTTAGGATAATTAACATAGCAGGTTAGGATAATTAACATAGCAGGTTAGGATAATTAACATAACAGTTTAGGATAATTAACATAGCAGGTTAGGATAATTAACCTAGCAGGTTAGGATAATTAACATAGCAGGTTAGGATAATTAACATAGCAGGTTATGATAATTAACATAACAGGTTAGGATAATTAACGTAGCAGGTTATGATAATTAACATAGCAGGTTAGGATAATTAACATAGCAGGTTAGGATAATTAACATAGCAGATTAGGATAATTAACATAGCAGGTTCGGATAATTAACATAGCAGGTTAGGATAATTAACATAGCAGGTTAGGATAATGAGGTTAACGTAGCAGGTTATGATAATTAACATAGCAGGTTAGGATAATTAACATAGCAGGTTAGGATAATTAACATAGCAGATTAGGATAATTAACATAGCAGGTTAGGATAATTAACATAGCAGGTGAGGATAATTAACATAGCAGGTTAGGATAATTAACATAGCAGGTTAGGATAATTAACATAGCAGGTTAGGTGAATTAACATGGCAGGTTAGGAGAATGAGGTTAAGGTTAGGATAATTAACATAGCAGGTTAGGAGAATGAGGTTAAGGTTAGGATAATTAACATGGCAGGTTAGGTGAATTAACATGGCAGGATAGGAGAATGAGGTTAAGGTTAGGAAAAGGGTTAACTGCAGTTGTTAACAACTGTTGTCCCCGGCACGACCACTAGTTGGAGCTGTAGGTCTACTCTATCCAGCCACAACCGGTAGAAAGGTAAACAAACCATCTCTGTCGACAAATCATCAGTAAAGAGTACAAGCCTTTCTATTAGACTGCTCTCTCTGCTGCAGAACTCAGTCAAATGGATGGTTGTGCTTCTCCAGACTGACATCAATGCACTTTGATCGGTCAGGGAAGAGGCTTCTACCCAGCAGTTAAAGGCCCAATGCAGCCGTTTTTATATCAATGTCAACTCATTTCTGGGTAACAATTAAGAACCTTACTGTAATAGTTTTCCATTGAAATTGACAAAAATAGCTTTTTTTGTTGTTGCAAAAAAAATAAATTCTCAAGCAGATTTTGGCTAGGACTCTCTGGGAATGGTCTGAACGAGGAGAGGAAAACTGGAAACTAGCTGTTATTGGTAGATAGGTTTGGAACTCTCTTTGTTATTGGTCTATTAACCAATTTACAGCCTGGTGATGTCACCAGGCAAGCCGAGACTCCCGCCCATGGAAACCTGCTGATTAGAAGGTTCTGTGTAGATTTTACTTTCAACCAATCAACTATCAGGAAATAACACTGATCAAATGTTTTCACACTTTTACAGTGCTAGTTTCATCAGCTGTTGTTCAATATGATACAAATCACAGGGGGGAAAAAAACAACATTTTGACTGCACTGGGCCTTTATCAGATTTAATCACAACCAATGAATGGCAAAGCTGAGTGTTCTTTTTAAAGCCCTGATCTTAAATGGGGAAACGTAAGCATTTATTGGACTGGCTGGACTGCTGATAAACACTGAATTAACACGCATATTTCCTCTCCCCCCTCTCTCTCTCTCTCTCTCCTCCTCTTCTTTCCCTCTCTCTCTATCTCGCTCTCCTCTTCCCTCTCTCTCTCTCTCTCTCTCCTCTCTCTCTCCTCTCTCTCTCTCTCTCTCTCTCTCTCTCTCCTCTCTCTCTCTCTCTCTCTCCTCCTCTTCTCCTCTTCCTCTCTCTCTCTCTCTTCCTCTCTCTCTCTCTCTCTCTGTCTCTCTCTCTCTCTCTCTCCTCCTCTTTCCCTCTCTCTCTCTCCCTCTCTCTCTCTCTCCTCCATCTCTCTCTCTCTCTCTCTGCTCTTCTCTCTCTCTCTCTCTCTCTCTCTCCTCTCTCTCTCCTCCTCTCTCTCTCTCTCTCTCTGTCTCTCTCTCTCTCTCTCTCTCTCCTTGCAGACAGAGAACGGGAATGTAAATGTCTGAAGGATGATAACACATCACTGACAAAACGTTGATTCCTTTACTTTATATTCAGAAATGTATTTTTAAAACCCCTTTTTATAAAATATTAAAAACACACAGACAAATAGACGACCATTTACAAGGCTGTGATGGGGACTTGAATGTCACTCAGTAAACGGACTCACTTGACGTGGAAGTTCTGGACATTGACATTCCTGTAGGGGGCAGTCTTTCTCTGGCACCACAGAAGAAGACCCTCCTTAGCAGAGGTTTCTACAGGAGAGAACATGGTGATGTTTATTGTGACAAGCGTACAGTCCTGGCTCTATCAAACACTCTGAAGGTCCATGTTATGGGCTGTATGCTGCTCTTCTACGACAGCCACATTCATTACGGGACGGTTTCCCAGACACAGACTAGTCCTGTACTAAGAAGCACTTTTAAACTACATGACTATACTAACTAACCTTCCATAGAGATAACATACTATAACTACATGACTATACTAACTAACCTTCCACTGAGATAACATACTATAACTACATGACTATACTAACTAACCTTCCACTGAGATAACATACTATACACTATAACTACATGACTGTATTATCTAACCTTCCACTGAGATAACATACTATACACTATAACTACATGACTATACTAACTAACCTTCCACTGAGATAACATACTATACACTATAACTACATGACTGTATTACCTTCCATATAACCTACTATACACTATAACTACATGACTATATTATCTAACCTTCCACTGAGATGTCTTGGATGGCGAAGCGCAGGATGATGGTCCAGATCATTCCCAGAGTCATCTTAATGTTGCCGTCCACAATCTCTGCAGGAGAAACAGGTCAGTAATGGAGTAGTCATGGAGAAGTCCTGGTCTTTATCGACCAGGTCCGTGTGTTTCCGATTCCTCCAATAAGTACAATATACTGGCATTCAAATGATATGCAATGTTCAATGTCACACATAAATAAAATATTATACTATAATATGGTATAAATACTAGAGTATTTACAGTAGTATTCAGTAGTACTTACAGTTAACATAGTATAGATCAAAGAAAACTGTAGTATACACTATAGTAATTATATAGTATAATACTATAGTAATTACTGTAGTGTTTTTGCAGATTTTAGTATACTGTAGAATTTACTGTAGTGTTTTTGTGGACTGTAGTAAACTATAATATACCTTCAGCTATAATACACCTTCAGCTGTGGTGAAATAGGACTATAATACACCTTCAGCTGTGGTGAAATAGATCTATAATACACCTTCAGCTGTGGTGAAATATGACTATAATACACCTTCAGCTGTGGTGAAATAGAACTATAATACACCTTCAGCTGTGGTGAAATAGGACTATAATACACCTTCAGCTGTGGTGAAATAGGACTATAATACACCTTCAGCTGTGGTGAAACAGAACTATAATACACCTTCAGCTGTGGTGAAATAGAACTATAATACACCTTCAGCTGTGGTGAAATAGAACTATAATACACCTTCAGCTGTGGTGAAATAGGACTATAATTCACCTTCAGCTGTGGTGAAATAGGACTATAATACACCTTCAGCTGTGGTGAAATAGGACTATAATACACCTTCAGCTGTGGTGAAATAGGACTATAATACACCTTCAGCTGTGGTGAAATAGGACTATATTACACCTTCAGCTGTGGTGAAATAGAACTATAATACACCTTCAGCTGTGGTGAAATAGGACTATAATACACCTTCAGCTGTGGTGAAATAGAACTATAATACACCTTCAGCTGTGGTGAAATAGAACTATAATACACCTTCAGCTGTGGTGAAATAGGACTATAATACACCTTCAGCTGTGGTGAAATAGAACTATAATACACCTTCAGCTGTGGTGAAATAGAACTATAATACACCTTCAGCTGTGGTGAAATAGTCTGTTACATCTGGAGTATTCTCTTGTCTTATCCGGTGTCCTGTGTGAATGTAAATATGCTCTCTCTAATTCTCTCTTTCTTTCTTTCTCTCGGAGGACCTGAGCCCTAGGACCATGCCTCAGGACTACCTGGCATGATGACTCCTTGCTGTCCCCAGTCCACCTGGCCATGCTGCTGCTCCAGTTTCAACTGTTCTGCCTGCGGCTACGGAACCCTGACCTGTTCACCGGACGTGCTGTTGCACCCTCGACAACTACTATGATTATTATTATTTGACCATGCTGGTCATTTACGAACATTTTAACATCTTGACCATGTTCTGTTATAATATCCACCCGGCACAGCCAGAAGAGGACTGGCCACCCCTCATAGCCTGGTTCCTCTCTAGGTTTCTTCCTAGGTTTTTGGCCTTTCTCAGGAGTTTTTCCTAGGGAGTTTTTCCCAGCCACCGTGCTTCTTTCACATGCATTGCTTGCTGTTTGGGGTTTTAGGCTGGGTTTCTGTACAGCACTTTGAGATTTCAGCTGATGTACGAAGGGCTATATAAATAAATTTGATTTGATTTGTTTTGATTTGATTTGATCTATAATACACCTTCAGGTGTGGTGAAATAGGACTATAATACACCTTCAGCTGTGGTGAAATAGGACTATAATACACCTTCAGCTGTGGTGAAATAGGACTATAATACACCTTCAGCTGTGGTGAAATAGGACTATAATACACCTTCAGCTGTGGTGAAATAGAACTATAATACACCTTCAGCTGTAGTGAAATAGGACTATCATACACCTTCAGCTGTAGTGAAATATAACTATAAAAAACCTTCAGCTGTGGTGAAATAGGACTATAATACACCTTCAGCTGTGGTGAAATAGGACTATATTATACCTTCAGCTGTGGTGAAATAAGACTATAATACACCTTCAGCTGTGGTGAAATAGGACTATAATACACCTTCAGCTGTGGTGAAATAGGACTATATTATACCTTCAGCTCCAATGGAGACCAGCTTCACTCCTTTGCTGGTGATGTACTCCAGAGCTTTGTTGACGTTGGCTATCTTGTGGAAGCGCATCTTCCCTCTGTCTGGTTTGGGAAGTCTTTCACCTGAGGAAGAGGAGACGTGTGGCTGTATTATTGAAGTCTTTCACCTGAGGAAGAGGAGGCTGGTGGCTGTATTATTGAAGTCTTTCACCTGAGGAAGAGGAGACGTGTTGCTGTATTATTGAAGTCTTTCACCTGAGGAAGAGGAGACGTGTAGCTGTATTATTGAAGTCTTTCACCTGAGGAAGAGGAGACGTGTGGCTGTATTATTGAAGTCTTTCACCTGAGGAAGAGGAGGCTTGTTGCTGTATTATTGAAGTCTTTCACCTGAGGAAGAGGAGGCTTGTGGCTGTATTATTGAAGTCTTTCACCTGAGGAAGAGGAGGCTTGTGGCTGTATTATTGAAGTCTTTCACCTGAGGAAGAGGAGACGTCTTGCTGTATTATTGAAGTCTTTCACCTGAGGAAGAGGAGACGTGTGGCTGTATTATTGAAGTCTTTCACCTGAGGAAGAGGAGACGTGTGGCTGTATTATTGAAGTCTTTCACCTGAGGAAGAGGAGGCTTGTTGCTGCAATGACGAATCGGACACATCTTTCAGATTAACTATCAGTGGGTACCAATAGCCACGCACGCACACACACACACACACACACACAGGCACGTACACGCAGATCTACACACACACACACACACACACACACACACACACACACACACACACACACACACACACACACACACACACACCACACACACACACACAACACACACGCTGTGAGACCTACCAGAAATGACTTCCAGCAGCAGCATGAGTTTCAGCCCGTTCCTGAAATCCTCCTCGATGTTTTCAATCCCAGTCCCAGCCTTTCTCAGGTGAGAGTTGCACCAAGCTGTAAAAGTCTGAGTACAACAGACGTACGGATCAACAACGAGTCCGATCGACAAGAGGTTAGACTCGCGCCTGACTCTTTCATGTCTCTTGGAGTATTCTCTGTAAACAACAGCCATCTATGTCAACACTTGACCGTGTACAGTATACCGGGAAGGGCCTTGGTTGCACAGACAGCTGGACAATTCATTCAGACCCAACGAATCGGTGGTCAGAGAGCCGTTATTGGGGTATCATAGTTATAGAGAGGGTAGAGAGAGCAGTGTTATAACCTGTAGTTATAGAGAGGGTAGAGAGAGCAGTGTTTCCTGTTATAACCTGTAGTTATAGAGAGGGTAGAGAGAGCCGTGTATCCTGTTATAACCTGTAGTTATAGAGAGGGTAGAGAGAGCAGTGTATCCTGTTATAATCTGTAGTTATAGAGAGGGTAGAGAGAGCAGTGTTATAACCTGTAGTTATAGAGAGGGTAGAGAGAGCAGTGTTATAACCTGTAGTTATAGAGAGGGTAGAGAGAGCAGTGTTTCCTGTTATAACCTGTAGTTATAGAGAGGGTAGAGAGAGCAGTGTTTCCTGTTATAACCTGTAGTTATAGAGAGGGTAGAGAGAGCAGTGTATCCTGTTATAACCTGTAGTTATAGAGAGGGTAGAGAGAGCAGTGTATCCTGTTATAACCTGTAGTTATAGAGAGGGTAGAGAGAGCAGTGCTTCCTGTTATAACCTATAGTTATAACCTGTAGTTATAGAGAGGGTAGAGAGAGCAGTGCTTCCTGTTATAACCTGTAGTTATAACAGAGGGTATAAGGTCTGTCCTCCCCCTGGCATGTCTCTCTCCCTGCCTGTGTCCACAGACCAGGTCTGTTCTCCCCCCTGGCATGTCTCTCTCCCCCCTGGCATGTCTCTCTCCCTGCCTGTGTCCACAGACCAGGTCTGTCCTCCCCCCTGGCAAGTCTCTCTCCCCCCTGGTATGTCTCTCTCCCTGCCTGTCCCCGCAGACCAGGTCTGTTCTCCCCCCTGGCATGTCTCTCTCCCCCCTGGCATGTCTCTCTCCCTGCCTGTCCCCGCAGACCAGGTCTGTCCTCCCCCCTGGCACGTCTCTCTCCCTGCCTGTGTCCACAGACCAGGTCTGTTCTCCCCCCTGGCATGTCTCTCTCCCCCCTGGCATGTCTCTCTCCCCCCCTGGCATGTCTCTCTCTCCCCCCTGGCATGTCTCTCTCCCCCCCGGCATGTCTCTCTCCCCCCTGACATGTCTCTCTCCCTGCCTGTGTCCACAGACCAGGTCTGTTTCTCCCCCTGGCATGTCTCTCTCCCCCTGGCATGTCTCTCTCCCTGCCTGTCCCCGCAGACCAGGTCTGTCCTCCCCCCTGGCACGTCTCTCTCCCTGCCTGTGTCCACAGACCAGGTCTGTTCTCTCCCTGGCATGTCTCTCTCACCCTGGCATGTCTCTCTCCCTGCCTGTGTCCACAGACCAGGTCTGTCCTCCCCCCTGGCATGTCTCTCTCCCCCCTGGCATGTCTCTCTCCCCCCTGGCATGTCTCTCTCCCCCCTGGCATGTCTCTCTCCCCCCTGGCATGTCTCTCTCCCTGCCTGTGTCCACAGACCAGGTCTGTCCTCCCCCCTGGCATGTCTTTCTCCCCCCTGGCATGTCTCTCTCCCCCCTGGCATGTCTCTCTCCCCCCTGGCAGGTCTCTCTCCCCCCTGGCATGTCTCTCTCCCTGCCTGTGTCCTCAGACCAGGTCTGTCCTCCCCCCCTGGCATGTCTCTCGCCCCCCTGGCATGTCTCTCTCCCCCCTGGCATGTCTCTCTTCCCCCTGGCAGGTCTCTCTCCCCCCTGGCATGTCTCTCTCTCCCTGGCATGTCTCTCTCCCCCCTGGCATGTCTCTCTCCCACCTGGCATGTCTCTCTCCCCCCTGGCATGTCTCTCTCCCCCCTGGCATGTCTCTCTCCCCCCTGGCATGTCTCTCTCCCTGCCTGTGTCCTCAGACCAGGTCTGTTCTCCCACCTGGCATGTCTCTCCTCCCTGGCATGTCTCTCTCCCCCCTGGCATGTCTCTCTCCCCCCCTGGCATGTCTCTCTCCCCCCTGGCATGTCTCTCTCCCCCCTGGCATGTCTCTCTCCTCCCTGGCATGTCTCTCTCCCCCCTGGCATGTCTCTCTCTCCCCCCTGGCATGTCTCTCTCACCCTGGCATGTCTCTCTCCCTGCCTGTGTCCACAGACCAGGTCTGTCCTCCCCCCTGGCATGTCTCTCTCCCCCCTGGCATGTCTCTCTCCCCCCTGGCATGTCTCTCTCCCCCCTGGCATGTCTCTCTCCCCCCCTGGCATGTCTCTCCTCCCTGCCTGTGTCCACAGACCAGGTCTGTCCTCCCCCCTGGCATGTCTTTCTCCCCCCTGGCATGTCTCTCTCCCCCCTGGCATGTCTCTCTCCCCCCTGGCAGGTCTCTCTCCCCCCTGGCATGTCTCTCTCCCTGCCTGTGTCCTCAGACCAGGTCTGTCCTCCCCCCTGGCATGTCTCTCTCCCCCCTGGCATGTCTCTCTCCCCCCTGGCATGTCTCTCTTCCCCCTGGCAGGTCTCTCTCCCCCCTGGCATGTCTCTCTCTCCCTGGCATGTCTCTCTCCCCCCTGGCATGTCTCTCTCCCACCTGGCATGTCTCTCTCCTCCCTGGCATGTCTCTCTCCCCCCCTGGCATGTCTCTCTCCCCCCCTGGCATGTCTCTCTCCCTGCCTGTGTCCTCAGACCAGGTCTGTTCTCCCACCTGGCATGTCTCTCCTCCCTGGCATGTCTCTCTCCCCCCTGGCATGTCTCTCTCCCCCCCCTGGCATGTCTCTCTCCCCCCTGGCATGTCTCTCTCCCCCCTGGCATGTCTCTCTCCTCCCTGGCATGTCTCTCTCCCCCCTGGCATGTCTCTCTCACCCTGGCATGTCTCTCTCCCCCCTGGCATGTCTCTCCCCCCTGGCATGTCTCTCTCCCCCCTGGCATGTCTCTCTCCGCCTGGCATGTCTCTCTCCCCCCTGGCATGTCTCTCTCTCCCTGGCATGTCTCTCTCCCCCCTGGCATGTCTCTCTCTCCCTGGCATGTCTCTCTCCCCCCTGGCATGTCTCTCCCCCCTGGCATGTCTCTCTCCCCCCTGGCATGTCTCTCCCCCCTGGCATGTCTCTCTCCTCCCTGGCATGTCTCTCTCCCCCCTGGCATGTCTCTCTCCTCCCTGGCATGTCTCTCTCCCCCCTGGCATGTCTCTCTCCCCCCTGGCATGTCTCTCTCCCCCCTGGCATGTCTCTCTCCCCCCTGGCATGTCTCTCTCCCCCTGGCATGTCTCTCTCCCCCCTGGCATGTCTTTCCTCCCTGGCATGTCTCTCTCCCCCCTGGCATGTCTCTCTCCCCCTGGCATGTCTCTCTCCCCCTGGCATGTCTCTCTCCCCCTGGCATGTCTCTCCTCCCTGGCATGTCTCTCTCCCCCCTGGCATGTCTCTCTCCCCCCTGGCATGTCTCTCTCCCCCCTGGCATGTCTCTCTCCCCCCTGGCATGTCTCTCCCCCCTGGCATGTCTCTCTCCCTGCCTGTGTCCTCAGACCAGTGTATGTTCACAAGGTGGTTGGATTTCAGCGCTGGCTGTAATTTATGAGTGACTGAAGTTGTCACGGTTGTTATTGAAGGAACAAAGGTTCTCCTGGTTTTGATGCTCTCTGTTCTCTCGTGTGTGTGTGTGTGTGTGTGTGTGTGTGTGTGTGTGTGTGTGTGTGTGTGTGTGTGTGTGTGTGTGTGTGTGTGTGTGTGTGTGTGTGTGTGTGGTTGTTGAGATCGTAAATCTATTGACCCAGCTGGGGAAAAAGCTAACGATCGTCCTTCAACGTTAACATGACGGTACAGAACACATGGCTGTGAATGAGAGCGCTGTCCAGACAACACATTACCCTGTAAAAAGGGTTTTGTTTCCTGATTGTCAGAGTCTTTACAGTAGGATGCAGGTTCAGCTAACATAACAGACTAGGACCTTTATAAACCCATATGTTTATTTAACTCGGCAAGTCAGTTAAGAACTAATTCTTATTTATAATGACGGCCTGCCGGGGAACAGTGGGGTTTACTGCCTTGTTCAGGGGCAGAACGACAGATTTTTACCTTGTCAGCTCGAGTATTCAGTCTAGCAACCTTTCAGTTACTGGCCCAACCCCTCTAACCACTAGGCTACCTGCCGCCCCTCCACTCTAACCACTAGGCTACCTGCCTCCCCTCCACTCTAACCACTAGGCTACCTGCCTCCCCTCCACTCTAACCACTAGGCTACCTGCCTTCCCCCTCTAACCACTAGGCTACCTGCCTCCCCTCCACTCTAACCACTAGGCTACCTGCCTCCCCCCTCTAACCACTAGGCTACCTGCCTCCCCCCTCTAACCACTAGGCTACCTGCCTCCCCCCTCTAACCACTAGGCTACCTGCCTCCCCCCTCTAACCACTAGGCTACCTGCCTCTCCCCCTCTAACCACTAGGCTACCTGCCTCCCCCCTCTAACCACTAGGCTACCTGCCGCCCCTCCACTCTAACCAGCAGACAACCTGCCGCCCCGCCCCTCCACTCTAACCACTAGGCTACCTGCCTCCCCCCTCTAACCACTAGGCTACCTGCCTCCCCTCCACTCTAACCACCAGACAACCTGCCGCCCCCCTCTAACCACTAGGCTACCTGCCGCCCCCCTCTAATCACTAGGCTACCTGCCGCCCCTCCACTCTAACCACTAGGCTACCTGCCTCCCCTCCACTCTAACCACTAGGCTACCTGCCTCTAACCACTAGGCTACCTGCCTCCCCTCCACTCTAACTACTAGGCTACCTGCCGCCCCCCTCTAATCACTAGGCTACCTGCCTCCCCTCCCCTCTAACCACTAGGCTACCTGCCTCCCCTCCACTCTAACCACTAGGCTACCTGCCTCTAACCACTAGGCTACTTGCCGCCCCACTCTAACCACTAGGCTACCTGCCTCCCCTCCCCTCTAACCACTAGGCTACCTGCCTCCCCTCCACTCTAACCACTAGGCTACCTGCCTCTAACCACTAGGCTACCTGCCGCCCCCCTCTAACCACTAGGCTACCTGCCTCTAACCACTAGGCTACCTGCCGCCCCCCTCTAACCACTAGGCTACCTGCCTCTAACCACTAGGCTACCTGCCTCCCCTCCCCTCTAACCACTAGGCTACCTGCCTCCCCTCCACTCTAACCACTAGGCTACCTGCCTCTAACCACTAGGCTACCCTGCCGCCCCCCTCTAACCACTAGGCTACCTGCCTCCCCTCCACTCTAACCACTAGGCTACCTGCCTCTAACCACTAGGCTACCTGCCGCCCCCCTCTAATCACTAGGCTACCTGCCTCCCCTCCCCTCTAACCACTAGGCTACCTGCCGCCCCGTATGTTTCCTAGTACAAGGGAAACTACCAACAGTAAATACCTACTCAGTACTGGAATAGTTTCATAAAGAGTGCGTCAATCTAATTAAAACATTTGTTGAAAATCCCATTAGTCCGGTTGGTATGAAGAGATTGGAGAGACAGGCTCAAGGAGATGCGTAATAGGGGTTTTTATTAAACCCAAATTACGTTGTGCCGTGTAAAGGCACGGGGACGAAGACCAAACAAACACGTAACCAAAAACACAGGGTAGAAATCCAAAACAAAAGAGCGAGGAGTACCTCGAATAAATAACACACACGCACACGATGATTATCACACGGGACGAGACCCAGAATCATCTGAGCGATCCACAACGGCACGGAAGCCTAAAAAACACACAGCACAGGTACTCACACGCACCAATGGACATTGGAACAATAATCGACAGCCCCAATGGAAACCAAATGGCACACTTATACAAGTACTAATCAGTGGGAATAGGGGACCGGTGTGCGTAATGAAAGTTCCGGATTGATCCGTGACATTCCCCATCAAAATCCATCAGTTTAAAGTAGAGATCTCTTTTTATTTTTTTTGCATGGGCTGCGTCTCAATCCGAACATCGGCCTATGTCTGCCTTCCTCGTCTGTGGTGGAAGGTGGCGGAGCTACAGCTGTGTTTGTCAGACCAGGAGACGTCCTGAAAAATCTGTCTTCTCACGAAAATGTCCGTAGAGTCCAAACCGTTTGGGCTACAAACGAATATGACCCCTCTATGGAAAGGGGAGACTCTCACCAACTCGTCTGAAGGTAACCCAGTACAGGTTTAAAACATTAAATGTAAGTGTGGAGGTAGTTCTTTGCCAACAAGAAAAGGGTTAATACAGTCAGGTTCATAAGTATTTGGACAGTGACACAATTGGCATCATTTTGGATCTGAACGCCGCCACAATGGATATGAAAGGAACCAATCAAGATGTTCTTTAAACGTAGACTTTCATCTTTAATTTAAGGGTTTTATCAAAATTATTGTATGAACTGTGTCGAAATTACAACCATTTGTACATACTGTATCCCCCCCAATTTTAGGGGCTCAAAAGTAATCATAAATTAAATTGTGAGTTTTAATAGTTGGTTGCAAATCCTTTGCAGTCAATGACTTCCTGAAGTCTGGAACACATAGACATCACCAGATGTTGGGTTTCTTCCCTGGTGATGCTCTGCCAGGCCTTTACTGCAGCTGTCTTCACTTCTTGCTCGTTCTTGGGGCGTTTTGCCTTCAGTTTTGCCTTCAGCAAAATGAAATGCATACTCAATTGGATTCTGGTCTGGTGATTGACTTGGCCATTGCAAAACATTCCCCTTCTTTGCCTTAAAAAAAGTATTGGTTTGCTTTCACAGTATGCCTCAAGGGTCATTGTCCATCTGCACTGTGAAGCGCCGTCCAATGAGTTTTGAAGCATTTGGCTGAATCTGAGCAGATAATAATATTAGCCCTTAACACTTCAGAATTCATCCTGCTGCTTTTTATCAGCAGTCACATCATCAATAAAATACAAGGGAACCAGTTCCATTAGCAGCTATACATTCCCAAGCCATAACACCGCCTCCACCATGCTTCACAGATGAGGCAGTATGCTTCTGATCATGAGCAGCTACTTCCCTTCTGCATTCTCTTCTCTTCCCATCATTCTGGTACAAGTTGATCTTTGTCTCATCTGTCCAATGGATGTTGTTCCAGAACTGTACTGGCTTTTTTTTTTTTACATGTTTTTATGGCAAATTCTAATCTGGACTTCCTGTTTTTTGAGGTTTACCAATGGTTTACAGTCTTGTGGTAAACCGTTTTGTATTTACTCTGGTGAAGTCTTCTCTTGATTGTTGACTTTGACACAGATATGCCTACCTCCTGGAGGGTGTTTTTGATCTGGACAACTGTTATGAAAAGGGTTTTTTTCCTTCTTCACCAGGGAAATAAATTCTTCTGTCATCCACCACCGTTGTTTTTCCGTTGGTTTTCTGGGCCTTTCAGGTGTTTCCTGAGCTCACCAGTGTGTTCTTTCTTTTTAACAATGTTAAAAAATGTTTTAGCCAACTCTCTGATGGATTTGTTTTCGGTTTTTCAGCCCGGTAATGGCTTGCTTCACTGGCAGTGACAGCTCTTTGGACTTCATATTGAGGGTTAACAGCAACAGATTCCAAATGCCACACGCTTGAAATCAACTCTAGACATTTAATCTGCTTACTTGTAAATGAAGCAATGAGGGAATAACACACCTGGCCATGGAGCAGCTGAGCAGCTAATTGTCCTAATTACTTTTGGTCCTTTAAAAAGGGGGGGGACCACATATAAAAAGTGCTGTAATTCCTTCACCGTTCACCCGATTTGGATGTAAATACCTTCAAATTAAAGCTGAAGGTCTGCAGTTTCTGCTCATATTCATTATTTAATGTCAACTCCAATACACTGTGGTAGACAGCTAAAGTAATAACAACTTGGTCAATGTCCAAATATTTATGGACCTGACTGTATGTGTCCAAAAAACGTAAATATTTCCTGAGCTTTCTTATATCTCCTAGATATAGGACAGATACTTCAAAACCTTATTCCTTATTATTTATTAGAATTTTTTTTTTTTACCCTTTTTTCTCCCCAATTTCGTGGAATCTAATTGGTAGTTACAGTCTTGTCCCATCGCTGCAACTCCCCTACGGACTCGGGAGAGGCGAAGGTTCGAGAACCAAGCGTGCTCCGAAACACAACCCAACCCAGCCGCACTGCTTCTTGAGGAGGGGGGAGCATCTTAAAACAATTCCATATGTTAGATTAGTAGGAGGGGGAGCATCTTAAAACAATTCCATATGTTAGATTAGTAGGAGTGGGGAGCATCTTAAAACAATTCCATATGTTAGCCCCCAATATACCGTTCAGTCAAGTCATATGAGTCAATGGTAGAACTATAGCGCCCCCTGTTGGTTCAATAGGACCACGTCACTATGGGGGCGTTGCATGGCTTTCTGAAAGGGGGTAGTGACACTGTGGCAAACTGTCAACTTAACAGGAATCATAAAATAAACTCATTATTAACAAATGTTTTCATGTTTGTAAAAAATTATATTATCTAGAATAATGGTTGGGAATATGACCTCTCCAGGTACTAAACCGCATCCCAAACGGCACCATAAACTTCCCCTTCTTGCCATCCTGTGGTTAACCTGAGTGACGGCTTAGTTCTTAGATGGAGTTTCCGATGCGGCCGTAAAAAGGGACTCAACGCTGTAAAACAGGAAATGAAGCAGTTCAGACCTGACCCTGAGAGGAAGTCCGTGTGCCCTGGCTGTGAATCTGGTCGAGTTTATCAATAGCTCCTTATTAAATATAATGTCTCCATCTCACTGTCTGTCGCAGCCTGGTGCATCTCAAAGGTCCAACTGAACAACACCATATTCAATCCAATATTGTGTCTGTTATACAGCTGATTCATTATGCATAAAAGGGACAGTAATCCTTAACACAGTTGTGCTAGCAGGTACACTTGGTGTTTTTGGTCCCAATACGGCACCCTATTCCCTATAATAGTGCACTACTTTTGACCAGATCCCTGATCTACAGTAGTGGACTATAGAGAATAGGGTGCCATTTGGGACACTGCTTTGAACAGATATTGTTGGGACAAAAGATAGTTCTGCCAGAACTATAAGTCTCTATTGACCAGAACCCAGATCCTGAAATACAATAACCTGGTAATGGGGGGACGGGGACATTGCTATCCCCCAATGGTTAAAACTCCTCCAGGGTTTAACATAGCTGCTCTCTGTGGTCACTGCTATATTGTTGTCTCTGTCTGGCAGCACCATAGGCAGGGAAGGAAGCCCTGCATATGGTGCTATACATGGTTCTATATGGAGGGGTACAGTAGGTTCTATATGGAGGGGTACAGTAGGTATTTATACATGGTTCTATATGGAGGGGTACAGTAGGTATTTATACATGGTTCTATATGGGAGGGGTACAGTAGGTATTTATACATGGTTCTATATGGAGGGGTACAGTAGGTTCTATATTGAGGGGTACAGTAGGTATTTATACATGTTCTATATGGAGGGGTACAGTAGTTCTATATGGAGGGGTTACAGTAGGTATTTATGGCATGGTTCTATATGGAGGGGTACAGTAGGTATTTATACATGGTTCTATATTGAGGGGTACAGTAGGTATTTATACATGGTTCTATATGGAGGGGTACAGTAGGTTCTATATGGAGGGGTACAGCAGGTATTTATACATGGTTCTATATGGAGGGGTACAGTAGGTATTTATACATGGTTCTATATTGAGGGGTACAGTAGGTATTTATACATGGTTCTATATGGAGGGTACAGTAGGTTCTATATGGAGGGGTACAGCAGGGTATTTATACATGGTTCTATATGGAGGG
>NW_021823319.1:837822-864986 GCF_901001165.1 Salmo trutta | reverse complement strand
GGGTGGAGTGGTATGACAGGAGGGTTAGGGTGGAGTGGTATGACAGGAGGGTTAGGGTGGAGGTGGTATGAAGGAGGGTTAGGGTAGTAGTGGACAGGAGGGTTAGGGTGGAGTGGTATGACAGGAGGGTAGGGTGGAGTGGTATGACAGGAGGGTCAGGGTGGGTGGTATGACAGGCGGGTCAGGGTGGAGTGGTATGACAGGAGGGTTAGGGTGGAGTGGTATGACAGGAGGGTTGGGTGGAGTGGTATGACAGGAGGGTTAGGGTGGAGTGGTATGACAGGAGGGTAAGGGTGGAGTGGTATGACAGGAGGGTCAGGGTGGAGTGGTATGACAGGAGGGTTAGGTGGAGTGGTATGACAGGAGGGTCAGGGTGAGTGGTATGACAGGAGGGTTAGGGTGGAGTGGTATGACAGTAGGGTTAGGGTGAGTGGTATGACAGGAGGGTTAGGTGGAGTGTATGACAGGAGGGTCAGGGTGGAGTGGTATGACAGGAGGTCAGGGTGGAGTGGTATGACAGGAGGGTAGGGTGGAGTGGTATGACAGGAGGGTTAGGGTGGAGTGGTATGACAGGAGGTTAGGGTGGAGTGGTATGACAGGAGGGTTAGGGTGGAGTGGTATGACAGGAGGGTTAGGGTGGAGTGGTATGACAGGAGGGTTAGGGTGGAGTGGTATGACAGGAGGGTTAGGATGGAGTGGTATGACAGGAGGGTTAGGGTGGAGTGGTATGACAGGAGGGTTAGGGTGGAGTGGTATGACAGGAGGGTTAGGTGGAGTGGTATGACAGGAGGGTCAGGGTGGAGTGGTATGACAGGAGGGTTAGGGTGGAGTGGTATGACAGGAGGGTTAGGGTGGGTGTGACAGGAGGGTTGGGGTGGAGTGGTATGACAAGGGTTAGGGTGGAGTGGTATGACAGGAGGGTTAGGGTGGAGTGGTATGACAGGAGGGTTAGGGAGTGGTATGACAGGAGGTAGGGTGGAGTGGTATGACAGGAGGGTCAGGGTGGAGTGGTATGACAGGAGTTAGGGTGGAGTGGTATGACAGGAGGGTTAGGGTGGAGTGGTATGACAGGAGGGTTAGGGTGGAGTGGTATGACAGGAGGGTTAAGGTGGAGTGGGTATGACAGGAGGGTTAGGGTGGAGTGGTATGACAGGAGGGTTAGGGTGGAGTGGTATGACAGGAGGGTTAGGGTGGAGTGGTATGACAGGAGGGTTGGGTGGAGTGGTATGACAGGAGGGTTGGGGTGGAGTGGTATGACAGGAGGGGGGTTAGGGTGGAGTGGTATGACAGGAGGGTTAGGGTGGAGTGGTATGCAGGAGGGTTAGGGTGGAGTGGTATGACAGGAGGGTTAGGGTGGAGTGGTATGACAGGAGGGTTAGGTGGAGTGGTATGACAGGAGGGTTAGGGTGGAGTGGTATGACAGGAGGGTTAGGGTGGAGTGGTATGACAGGAGGGTTAGGGTGGAGTGGTATGACAGGAGGGTTAGGGTGGAGTGGTATGACAGGAGGGTTAGGGTGGAGTGGTATGACAGGAGGGTTAGGGTTAGGGTGGAGTGGTATGACAGGAGGGTTAGGGTGGAGTGGTATGACAGGAGGGTTAGGGTGGAGTGGTATGACAGGAGGGTTAAGGGTGGAGTGGTATGACAGGAGGGTTAGGGGAGTCGTATGACAGGAGGGTTAGGGTGGAGTGGGATTGATACAGGAGGGTTAGGATGGAGTGGTATGACAGGAGGTTAGGGTGGAGTGGTATGACAGGAGGGTTGGGTGGAGTGGTATGACAGGAGGGTTAGGGTGGAGTGGTATGACAGGAGGGTCAGGGTGGTGGTATGACAGGAGGGTTAGGGTGGAGTGGTATGACAGGAGGGTTAGGGTGGAGTGGTATGACAGGAGGGTTGGGGTGGAGTGGTATGACAGGAGGGTTAGGGTGGAGTGGTATGACAGGAGGGTTAGGGTGGAGTGGTATGACAGGAGGGTTAAGGTGGAGTGGTATGACAGGAGGGATAGGGTGGAGTGGTATGACAGGAGGGTCAGGGTGGAGTGGTATGACAGGAGGGTTAGGGTGGAGTGGTATGACAGGAGGGTTGAGGGTATGAGAAAATGAAAAAAAATGAAATCTCCAAGGCAACATGTTTTGGTTGGTGTCGGTATGAGAGTGTGAAAAGGGTAATCAGAGACTCACCAGGTATCGTTCTGATGACACGCTAACTAGGATGAGGTCATCCCCGACTCGCACCTTCTCTCCCTCTGACCTCTGCTTGGAGGCAGGGTGGATGGTCCACCAGCATGCTTCTCCTGTTAGAGATAAGACATGAGGATATGGCTCTGAGACTATGGTAACATGACAGAAACCTTCTCTGACCTCTGCTTGGAGGCAGGGTGGATGGTCCACCAACATGCTTCTCCTGTTAGAGATAATGACATGAGGATATGGCTCTGAGACTATGGTAACATGACAGAAACCTTCTCTGACCTCTGCTTGGAGGCAGGGTGGATGGTCCACCAACATGCTTCTCCTGTTAGAGATAAGACATGAGGATATGGCTCTGAGACTATGGTAACATGACAGAAACCCTTCTCTGACCTCTGCTTGGAGGCAGGGTGGATGGTCCACCAACATGCTTCTCCTGTTAGAGATAAGACAGGAGGATATGGCTCTGGAGACTATCTCTCTCTGAGCCTCTCTCTCTCTGAGCTCTTCTCTGTCTCTGAGCCTCTCTGTCTCTGAACCTCTCTCTCCTGAGCTCTCTCTCTGTCTCTGAGACATTCAGTCTGGAGTCTAGTAACCTACAACAGCACCACTGAGGGTCTGGAGTCTAGTAACCTCCATCAGCACCACTGAGGGTCCTGGAGTCTAGTAACCTCCAGCAGCACCACGGAGGTCGGGAGCTAGTAACCTCCAGCAGCACCACTGAGGGTCTGGAGTCTAGTAACCTCCAGCAGCACCACCTGAGGGTCTGGAGTCCTAGTAACCTCCAGCAGCACCACTGAGGGTCTGGAGTCTAGAAACCTCCCGCAGCACCACTGAGGGTCTGGAGTCTAGTAACCTCCAGCAGCACCACTGAGGGTCTGGAGTCTAGTAACCTACAGCAGCACCACTGAGGGTCTGGAGTCTAGTAACCTCTAGGCAGCACCACTGAGGGTCTGGAGTCTAGTAACCTACAGCAGCACCACTGAGGGTCTGGAGTCTAGTAACCTCCAGCAGCACCACTGAGGGTCTGGAGTCTAGTAACCTCCAGCAGCACAACTGAGGGTCTGGAGTCTAGTAACTTCAGCAGCACCACTGAGGTCTGGAAGTCTAGTAACCTCCAGCACAACTGAGGTTACCTCCAGCAAGCAAACCACTGAGGGTCTGGAGTCTAGTAACCTCCAGCAGCACCACTGAGGGTCTGGAGTCTAGTAACCTCCAGCAGCACCACTGAGGGTCTGGAGTCTAGTAACCTCCAGCAGCACCACTGAGGGTCTGGAGTCTAGTAACCTCCAGCAGCCACTGAGGGTCTGGATCTAGTAACCTCAGCACACCACTGAGGGTCTGGAGTCTAGTAACCTCCAGCAGCACCACTGAGGGTCTGGAGTCTAGAAACCACAGGCAGCACTGCACACATACCGAAACACAACATAGTAAACATCCACACCACACAGCATCACAACAAGTCTTACTATGGGAACTCTTAAACAACAACCACATAAATCTCTCTCTCTCTGAAGCTTGCATGGCAACATAACACTACAACATGGCTTGGTAATGTTGTCTCATCTGACTGTACTAGCTATACTATGGCTGTTGTCTCATCTGACTGTACTAGCTATACTATGGCTGTTGTCTCATCTGACTGTACTAGCTATACTATGGCTGTTGGGTGGACTGGATGCTAGGTTAGCTGCTACACCAGGAAGGGAACGAGACCTACCTGTTGTGTCTTCCTGCAGTCCGACATCAAACGCCAGTTTGTCGGTTGAGGATCGGGAGGTACCTAGGCAACAGAGGTACTAGACAGAGAAACAAAAGAAGCCAATTATTCTTCAACACAACCTGACACAACTTGGTAGAAACCAGTCTCGTATTGCCGTCGTCTGACTGGCTCAGCAACTCGTGTATCACTAGAAAATACAGGCAAGAATACAACAAAGATGATGACAATCACAACAAAGATGATGACAACTAGAACAAAGATGATGACAATCACAACAAAGATGATGACAACCAGAACAAAGATGATGACAACCAGAACAAAGATGATGACAATCACAACAAAGATGATGACAACCAGAACAAAGATGATGACAACCAGAACAAAGATGATGACAATCACAACAAAGATGATGACAATCACAACAAAGATGATGACAACCACAACAAAGATGATGCCAACCACAACAAAGATGATGACAACCACAACAAAGATGATGACAACCAGAACAAAGATGATGACAGACAACCACAACAAAGATGATGACAATCACAACAAAGATGATGACAACCACAACAAAGATGATGCCAACCACACCAAAGATGATGCCAACCAGAACAAAGATGATGACAAACCACAACAAGATGATGACAATCACACAAAGATGATGACAACCACAACAAAGATGATGCCAACCACAACAAAGATGATGACAACCACAACAAAGATGATGACAACCACAACAAAGATGATGACAACCACAACAAAGATGATGACAACCACAACAAAGATGATGACAACCACAACAAAGATGATGACAACCACAACAAAGATGATGACAGACAACCACAACAAAGATGATGACAGACAACCACAACAAAGATGATGACAACCACAACAAAGATGATGATAGACAACCACAACAAAGATGATGACAGACAACCACAACAAAGATGATGACAACCACAACAAAGATGATGACAATCACAACAAAGATGATGACAATCACAACAAAGATGATGACAACCACAACAAAGATGATTACAACCACAACAAAATGATGACAACCACAACAAAGATGATGACAATCACAACAAAGATGATGACAACCACAACAAAGATGATTACAACCACAACAAAGATGATGGCAACCACAACAAAGATGATGCCAACCACAACAAAGATGATGACAACCACAACAAAGATGATGACAATCACAACAAAGATGATGACAACCACAACAAAGATGATGACAACCACAACAAAGATGATGACAACCACAACTGACTGACATCACAGAGCATAAACCTGGAATGGAAGATTGTGACACTGATTCAAGTACGTGTTATTTCCTGTATTTGGCTTCTCCAGACACACTGCAGAGGGACTCACCATGCCGCTGTAGGAGTGTCGTAGCAGGACAGCGTGTCCGTACAGTAAGGTGCGGTGGCCCCCTCCCTGGGCCGTCTACAGGACAGAGACAGAGAGACAAGAGACACATTCAGGAAGTAGTTTAACTAGTAACACGTACAATACTGTTACTATACAGGACTAAGATCGGACCATACTACACCGGCTCTGACACTCGTCAGGGCTTGCAAACTATCGCGAATTACAAAGGGATACCCAGCCGAGAGTTGCCCGGTGAGATGAGCCCACCAGACGAGCTAAATGCCTTCTATGCTCGCTTCGAGGCAAGAAATACTGAAACATGCGTGAGAGCACCAGCTGTTCTGGACGACTGTGTGATCACGCTCGCCGTAGCCGATGTGAGTAAGACCTTTAAACCCGTTAACATTCACAAGGCCGCAGGGCCAGACGGATTACCAGGACGTGTACTCCGAGCATGTGCTGACCAGCTGGAATGAGTCTTCACTGACATTTTCAACCTCTCCCTGACCCAGTCTGTAATGCCTACATGTTTCAAGCAGACCATCATAGTCCCTGTGCCCAAGAACACCAAGGTAACCAGTCTAAATGACTATTGTCCCATAGCACTCACATCTGTAGCCATGAAGTGCTTTGAAAGGCTGGTCATGGCTCACATCAACACGATCATCCCCAGACACCCTGGACCCACTCCAATTCGCATAGCGCCCCAACAGATCCACAGATGACGCAATCTCTATCGCACTTCCACACTACATCTCAGCGTTCATATACTACGTCTCAGCGTTTAACACCATAGTGTCCTCCAAAGCTCATCACTAAGCTAAGGATCCTGGGACTGAAACACCGAACCTCTTCAACTGGATCCTGGACTTCCTGACGGGGAGCCACCAGGTGGTGAGGGTAGGCAACAACACATCCGCTATGCTGACTCTCAACACAGGTGTCCCTCAGGGGTGCGTGCTTAGTCCCCTCCTGTACTTCGTGTTCACCCACGACTGCGTGGCCGCGCACGACTCCAACACCATCATCAAGTTTGCCGACGACACGATGGTGGTGACCTGATCACCACCGACGATGAGACAGTCTATCGGGAGGAGGTAAGAGCCCTTGACTTATTCCACATTTTGTTACGTTACAGCCTTATTCTAAAATGGAATAAATATTTGTTTTTCCCGCAGCAATTTACACACAATATCCCATAATGACAAAGCGAAAACAGGTTTTTAGAAATGTTTGCAAATGTATCAAAAAACAGAAATACCTTATTTACATAAGTGTTCACACCATTTGCTATGAGACTCGAAATTGAGCTCGGATTCATCCTGTTTCCATGGATCATCCTTGAGATGTTTTACAACTTGATTGGAGTCCGACTCTGGTAAATTCAATTGATTAGACACGATTTAGAAAGGCACACAACAGTCTATATAAGGTCCCACAGTTGACAGTGAATGCTCCGAGACAGGATGGTGTCGAGCCACAGATCTGGGGAAGGGAACCAAAACATTTCTGCAGCATTGAAGGTCCCCAAGAACACAGTGGCTTCCATCACTATTAAATGGAAGAAGTTTGGAACCACCTAGACTCTTCCTAGAGCTGGCCGCTGGCTAAACTGAGAAATCGGGGGAGAAGGGCCATGGTCAGGGAGGTGACCAAGAACCAGATGGTCACTCTGAAGAAGCCCCAAAGTTCCTCTGTGGATATGGGAAATTCTTCCAGAAGGACAACCATCTCTGCAGCACTCCACCAATCAGGCCTTTATGGTAGAGTGGCCAGACGGAAGCCACTCCTCAGTAAAAGGCACATGACAGCCTGCTTGGAGTTTGACAAAAAGCACCTAAAGACTCTCAGACCATGAGAAACAAGATTCTCTCGTCTGATGAAGCCAAGATTGAACTCTTTGGCATGAATGCCAAGTGTCACGTCTGGAGGAAACCTGGCACCATCCGTACGGTGAAGCATGGTGGTGGCAGCATCATGCTGTGGGGATGTTTTTCAGAGGCAGGGACTGGGAGACAAGTCAGGATTGAGGCAAAGATGAACGGAGCAAAGTACAGCGAAATCCTTGATGAAAACCTTCTCCAGAGCGCTCAGGACCTCAGACTGGGGCGAAGGTTCACCTTCCAACAGGACAACAACCCTAAGCACACTGCCAAGGCAATGCAAGAGTGGTTTCGGGACAAGTCTCTGAATGTCCTTGAGTGGCCCAGCCAGAGACTGGACGAACCCGATCGAACATCTCTGGAGAGACCTGAAAATAGCTCTGCAGCTAAGCTCCCCATCCAACCTGACAGAGCTTGAGAGGATCTGCAGAGAAGAATGGGAGAATCTCCCCAAATACAGGTGTGCCAAGCTTGCAGCGTCATACCCAAGAAGACTCAATGCTGTAATCGCTGGCAAAGGTGCTTCAACAAAGTACTGAGTAAAGGGTCTGAATACTTATGTAAATGTGAAATTTCAGTTTTATTTTTAATAAATTAGCAGACATTTCTAGAAATCTGTTTTTGCTTTTTCATTCTGGGGTATTGTGTGTAGATTGATGAAAAGAAAAAAAAGCTATATATTCAATTTTAGAATAAGGCTGTAACATTAAGTGTAGAAATTAGTCAAGAGGTCTGAATACTTTCCGAAGGCACTGTATATGTACAGCACCAGTCAAAAGTTTGGACACAGCTACTCATTCCAGGGGTTTTCTTTATTTATACTATTTTCTACATTGTAGAATAATAGTGAAGACATCAACACTACGACATAACACATATGGAATCATGTAGTAAACTAAAAAGTGTTAAACAAATCGAAATATATTTTATATTTCAGATTCTTCAAAGTAGCCACCCTTTGCCTTGACAGCTTTGCACACTCTTGGCATTCTCTCAACCAGCTTCACGTGGAATGCTTTTCCAATATTCTTGAAAGAGTTCCCATATGCTGAGCACTTGTTAGCTGCATTTTCCTTCACTCTGCGGTCCAACTCATCCCAAACCATCTCAATTGAGTTGAGGTCAGGTGATTGTAGAGGCCAGGTCATCTGATGCAGCACTCCATCACTCTCCTTCTTGGTCAAATAGCCCTATACAGTACCCTGGCTAGGCTAGCATGACTTCATCTAACAGCCCCTCTCTCCTACAGTACCCTGGCTAGGCTAGCATGACTTCATCTAACAGCCCCTCTCTCCTACAGTACCCTGGCTAGGCTAGCATGACTTCATCTAACAGCCTCCTCTCTCCTACAGTACCCTGGCTAGCATGTCTTCATCTAACAGCTCCTCTCTCCTACAGTACCCTGGCTAGCATGTCTTCATCTAACAGCCCCCTCTCTCCTACAGTACCCTGGCTAGGCTAGCATGTATTCATCTAACAGCCCCTCTCTCCTACAGTACCCTGGCTAGGCTAGCATGGCTTCATCTAACAGCCCCCTCTCTCCTACAGTACCCTGGCTAGGCTAGCATGGCTTCATCTAACAGCCCCCTCTCTCCTACAGTACCCTGGCTAGGCTAGCATGTCTTCATCTAACAGCCCCCTCTCTCCTACAGTACCCTGGCTAGGCTAGCATGTCTCCATCTAACAGCCCCCTCTCTCCTACAGTACCCTGGCTAGGCTAGCATGTCTTCATCTAACAGCCCCCTCTCTCCTACAGTACCCTGGCTAGGCTAGCATGTCTTCATCTAACAGCCCCTCTCTCCTACAGTACCCTGGCTAGCATGTCTTCATCTAACAACCCCTCCCTCCTACAGTACCCTGGCTAGGCTAGCATGTCTTCATCTAACAGCCCCTCTCTCCTACAGTACCCTGGCTAGCATGTCTTCATCTAACAACCCCTCCCTCCTACAGTACCCTGGCTAGGCTAGCATGTCTTCATCTAACAGCCCCTCTCTCCTACAGTACCCTGGCTAGCATGTCTTCATCTAACAACCCCTCCCTCCTACAGTACCATGGCTAGACTAGCATGTATTCATCTAACAACCCCTGTCTCCTACAGTACCCTGGCTAGGTTAGCATGTCTTCATCTAACAACCCCTCCCTCCTACAGTACCCTGGCTAGGTTAGCATGGCTTCATCTAACAGCCCCCTCCCTCCTATAAGTACCCTGGCTAGCATGTCTTCATCTAACAACCCCTCCCTCCTACAGTACCCTGGCTAGCATGTCTTCATCTAACAACCCCTCCCTCCTACAGTACCCTGGCTAGACTAGCATGTCTTCATCTAACAGCCCCTCCCTCTCTCCTACAGTACCCTGGCTAGGCTAGCATGTCTTCATCTAACAGCCCCCTCTCTCCTACAGTACCCTGGCTAGGCTAGCATGTCTTCATCTAACAGCCCCCTCTCTCCTACAGTACCCTGGCTAGACTAGCATGTCTTCATCTAACAACCCCTCCCTCCTACAGTACCCTGGCTAGACTAGCATGTCTTCATCTAACAGCCCCTCCCTCTCTCCTACAGTACCCTGGCTAGGCTAGCATGTCTTCATCTAACAGCCCCCTCTCTCCTACAGTACCCTGGCTAGGCTAGCATGTCTTCATCTAACAGCCCCCTCTCTCCTACAGTACCCTGGCTAGGCTAGCATGTATTCATCTAACAGCCCCCCTCTCTCCTACAGTACCCTGGCTAGGCTAGCATGTATTCATCTAACAACCCCTCTCTCCTACAGTACCCTGGCTAGACTAGCATGTCTTCATCTAACAGCCCCCTCTCTCCTACAGTACCCTGGCTAGCATGTCTTCATCTAACAGCCCCCTCCCTCCTAGCCTAGTCAGTCTGACACAGCCACATTCACACAAACATGCACGCACGCCTGCTCACACCGCCCACGCACGCACGCACGCACGCACGCACGCACGCACGCACGCACACACACACACACACACACACACACACACACACACACACACACACACACACACACACACACACACACACACACACACACACACACAGGTGTTTCCCCCAGCCTGGTTAGTCTGACAAAGACTGCTCCTGTGTTTCCATCCATTCCACATGTCAAACTCCATCCATCCAACCACACAGCTGACTGTCCAGGAGACCGGGGGGGGGGGGGGGAAAGTGTGTGTGGTGTCAGGTACAGCTGTTTGTGATTAGGGAGATACTGTTGGGATAATAGGGTTTTTGTAAAGATGAGGAGCTAGGAGCTCCTCCAGGACCTCAGACACACAGCGGCAGAAGGAACCAGGACGGCAGACACACAGCGGCAGAAGGAACCAGGACGGCAGACACACAGCGGCAGAAGGAACCAGGACACACAGCGGCAGAAGGAACCAGGACGGCAGACACACAGCGGCAGAAGGAACCAGGACGGCAGACACACAGCGGCAGAAGGAACCAGGACACACAGCGGCAGAAGGAACCAGGACGGCAGACACACAGCGGCAGAAGGAACCAGGACACACAGCGGCAGAAGGAGCCAGGGCCTCAGACACACAGCGGCAGAAGGAACCAGGACACACAGCGGCAGAAGGAGCCAGGGCCTCAGACACACAGCGGCAGAAGGAACCAGGACCTCAGACACACAGCGGCAGAAGGAGCCAGGGCCTCAGACACACAGCGGCAGAAGGAACCAGGACCTCAGACACACAGCGGCAGAAGGAACCAGGACACACAGCGGCAGAAGGAACCAGGACGGCAGACACACAGCGGCAGAAGGGGGAGCAGCAGACATGAATGAACTCACCTTCATCATGAACTTCTGTGTTGGCATGGAATAAATGGAAAGGAGAGTTAATTCAACACCAATAGAGGTAAACAACCCTCAACCCATTGAGACAGTACAGTATGGTTACCGTGGTAACAGTGTGTCTACTACAGTATGATTACCATGGTAACCGTGTATCTACTACAGTGGTACAGTACAGTATGTTTACCATGGTAACAGTGTGTCTACTACAGTGGTACAGTACAGTATGATTACCATGGTTACCACTCTACTACAGTGGTACAGTACAGTATGATTACCATGGTAACGGTGTGTGCAGCTCCCTATGAAGAGGGACAAACGTTCAACACAGACACGTGTGTTAGAAACACTGTATTAAAAGAGGACTAGAGCAGAGTACACGTAGTTTACAGATCATCTGGACTAGCACATGACCCAACGAACAGGATGTAGTATTGATATGTGAGCACATGACCCAACGGACAGGATGTAGTATTGATATGTGAGCACATGACCCAACGAACAGGATGTAGTATTGATATGTGAGCACATGACCCAACGAACAGGATGTAGTATTGATATGTGAGCGCATGACCCAACGAACAGGATGAAGTATTGATATGTGAGCACATGACCCAACGAACAGGATGTAGTATTGATATGTGAGCGCATGGCCCAACGAACAGGATGTAGTATTGATATGTGAGCACATGACCCAACGAACAGGATGTAGTATTGATATGTGAGCACATGACCCAACGGACAGGATGTAGTATTGATATGTGAGCGCATGACCCAACGAACAGGATGTAGTATTGATATGTGAGCACATGATCCAACGAACAGGATGTAGTATTGATATGTGAGCGCATGGCCCAACGAACAGGATGTAGTATTGATATGTGAGCACATGACCCAACGAACAGGATGTACTATTGATATGTGAGCACATGACCCAACGGACAGGATGTAGTATTGATATGTGAGCACATGACCCAACGAACAGGATGTAGTATTGATATGTGAGCACATGACCCAACGAACAGGATGTAGTATTGCTATGTGAGCACATGACCCAACGAACAGGATGTAGTATTGATATGTGATCACATGACCCAACGGACAGGATGTAGTATTGATATGTGAGCACATGACCCAACGAACAGGATGTAGTATTGATATGTGAGCACATGACCCAACGAACAGGATGTAGTATTGATATGTGATCGCACGTACAGACCCAATGTTTTCCTGAGCTCCTATGTCTAAAGTTTAGAGGAGCTTGGGAAAGCGAAGGAAAGATGAAAGGAAAATACCAAAAGATCTGGGGGACGATTTAAAATAATTAGAAATAATCAAATGATAGCGAATTAACTGTGAGTTACAGTGAAGGGATGCCTGGGCTCTAACCCTGAGACACGTGACTTGTTTATTCTGTTGAATATGGACAGTGTGTTTTTGCTTTCAAGTCTGAGGGTCTAAATGCTCCTCCCATGTCCTCAGTAGAACAGCATAGACTCTAGGTCTACTGACCCTGGTGGAGGGTCTAAATGCTCCTCCCATGTCCTCAGCATAGACTGTAGGTCTACTGACCCTGGTGGAGGGTCTAAATGTTCCTCCCATATCCTCAGTAGAACAGCATAGACTGTAGGTCTACTGACCCTGGTGGAGGGTCTAAATGCTCCTCCCATGTCCTCAGTAGAACAGCATAGACTGTAGGTCTACTGATCCTAGAGTTTGTAGGTGTGCTTGGTCCCACGCCCTCCCGGGCGTCTGGCCGAGCCTGGTCTTTCATGTCGGTAGGTGGGGTTGAGCGCACCCTGACAACAGTAGGTGAGTATTTGTTTGATTCTATGTTTTGGAAATGCTCTAGAAAAGTCATCATTTCTCATTCACTAAGTTAAGGTTAGGGTTAGGCCTACTGTTTCTGACTGTGGCCTGCTCTGCTCTACTCTAACAGGAGCCTACTGTTTCTGACTGGGGCCTGCTCTGTTCTACTCTAACAGGAGCCTACTGTTTCTGATTGTGGCCTGCTCTACTCTACTCTAACAGGAGCCTACTGTTTCTGACTGGGGCATGCTCTACTCTACTCTAACAGGAGCCTACTGTTTCTGACTGGGGCCTGCTCTGTTCTACTCTAACAGGAGCCTACTGTTTCTGATTGTGGCCTGCTCTACTCTACTCTAACAGGAGCCTACTGTTTCTGACTGGGGCATGCTCTACTCTACTCTAACAGGAGCCTACTGTTTCTGACTGGGGCCTGCTCTGTTCTACTCTAACAGGAGCCTACTGTTTCTGATTGTGGCCTGCTCTACTCTACTCTAACAGGAGCCTACTGTTTCTGACTGGGGCCTGCTCTGTTCTACTTTAACAGGAGCCTACTGTTTCTGATTGTGGCCTGCTCTGTTCTACTCTAACAGGAGCCTACTGTTTCTGACTGTGGCCTGCTCTACTCTACTCTAAAAGGAGCCTACTGTTTCTGATTGTGGCCTGCTCTACTCTACTCTAACAGGAGCCTACTGTTTCTGACTGTGGCCTGCTCTACTCTACTCTAAAAGGAGCCTACTGTTTCTGATTGTGGCCTGCTCTACTCTACTCTAAAAGGAGCCTACTGTTTCTGATTGTGGCCTGCTCTGTTCTGTTCTACTCTAACAGGAGCCTACTGTTTCTGATTGTGGCCTGCTCTACTCTACTCTAACAGGAGCCTACTGTTTCTGACTGTGGCCTGCTCTGCTCTACTCTACTCTAACAGGAGCCTACTGTTTCTGACTGGGGCCTGCTCTGTTCTACTCTAACAGGAGCCTACTGTTTCTGATTGTGGCCTGCTCTACTCTACTCTAACAGGAGCCTACTGTTTCTGACTGTGGCCTGCTCTGTTCTGCTCTAAAAGGAGCCTACTGTTTCTGATTGTGGCCTGCTCTACTCTACTCTAACAGGAGCCTACTGTTTCTGACTGTGGCCTGCTCTGTTCTGCTCTAAAAGGAGCCTACTGTTTCTGACTGGGGCCTGCTCTACTCTACTCTAACAGGAGCCTACTGTTTCTGATTGTGGCCTGCTCTACTCTACTCTAACAGGAGCCTACTGTTTCTGACTGGGGCATGCTCTACTCTACTCTAACAGGAGCCTACTGTTTCTGACTGGGGCCTGCTCTGTTCTACTCTAACAGGAGCCTACTGTTTCTGATTGTGGCCTGCTCTACTCTACTCTAACAGGAGCCTACTGTTTCTGACTGGGGCCTGCTCTGTTCTACTTTAACAGGAGCCTACTGTTTCTGATTGTGGCCTGCTCTGTTCTACTCTAACAGGAGCCTACTGTTTCTGACTGTGGCCTGCTCTACTCTACTCTAAAAGGAGCCTACTGTTTCTGATTGTGGCCTGCTCTACTCTACTCTAACAGGAGCCTACTGTTTCTGACTGTGGCCTGCTCTACTCTACTCTAAAAGGAGCCTACTGTTTCTGATTGTGGCCTGCTCTACTCTACTCTAAAAGGAGCCTACTGTTTCTGATTGTGGCCTGCTCTGTTCTGTTCTACTCTAACAGGAGCCTACTGTTTCTGATTGTGGCCTGCTCTACTCTACTCTAACAGGAGCCTACTGTTTCTGACTGTGGCCTGCTCTGCTCTACTCTACTCTAACAGGAGCCTACTGTTTCTGACTGGGGCCTGCTCTGTTCTACTCTAACAGGAGCCTACTGTTTCTGATTGTGGCCTGCTCTACTCTACTCTAACAGGAGCCTACTGTTTCTGACTGTGGCCTGCTCTGTTCTGCTCTAAAAGGAGCCTACTGTTTCTGATTGTGGCCTGCTCTACTCTACTCTAACAGGAGCCTACTGTTTCTGACTGTGGCCTGCTCTGTTCTGCTCTAAAAGGAGCCTACTGTTTCTGACTGTGGCCTGCTCTACTCTACTCTAACAGGAGCCTACTGTTTCTGATTGTGGCCTGCTCTACTCTACTCTAAAAGGAGCCTACTGTTTCTGATTGTGGCCTGCTCTGCTCTACTCTACTCTAACAGGAGCCTACTGTTTCTGATTGTGGCCTGCTATGTTCTACTCTAACAGGAGCCTACTGTTTCTGACTGTGGCCTGCTCTACTCTACTCTAACAGGAGCCTACTGTTTCTGATTGTGGCCTGCTCTGTTCTACTCTAACAGGAGCCTGCTGTTTCTGATTGTGGCCTGCTCTGGTCTACTCTAACAGGAGCCTACTGTTTCTGATTGTGGCCTGCTCTGTTCTACTCTAACAGGAGCCTGCTGTTTCTGATTGTGGCCTGCTCTGTTCTACTCTAACAGGAGCCTACTGTTTCTGACTGGGGCCTGCTCTGCTCTACTCTAACAGGAGCCTACTGTTTCTGACTGTGGCCTGTTCTGGTCTACTCTAACAGGAGCCTACTGTTTCTGATTGTGGCCTGCTCTGCTCTACTCTACTCTAACAGGAGCCTACTGTTTCTGACTGTGGCCTGCTCTGTTCTACTCTAAAATGAGCCTACTGTTTCTGACTGTGGCCTGCTCTGCTCTACTCTAACAGGAGCCTACTGTTTCTGATTGTGGCCTGCTCTGTTCTCCTCTAAAAAGCAGTAGGACATAAACTCCTTGATCACCGTGCCATAGCACAGTCATCCATGTGTGTGTCTGTATCCAGCAGTCCTATTCCTAATGAATAAAGTGTTAGCTGATTCCAGACCTGTAGTAATTGCTCAGTGTGACTGGCAGTATAAAGTGTTAGCTGATTCCAGACCTGTAGTAATTGACCTGTAGTAATTGCTCAGTGCGACTGACAGCTGATTCCAGACCTGTAGTAATTGACCTGTAGTAATTGCTCAGTGCGACTGACAGCTGATTCCAGACCTGTAGTAATTGCTCAGTGTGACTGACAGTATAAAGTGTTAGCTGACTCCAGACCTGCTGAGGAGAGGTGGAGAGGGGCTGAGGAGAGGTGGAGAGGGACTGAGGAGAGGTGGAGAGGGGCTGAGGAGAGGTGGAGAGGGACTGAGGAGAGGTGGAGAGGGGCTGAGGAGAGGTGGAGAGGGGCTGAGGAGAGGTGGAGAGGGACTGAGGAGAGGTGGAGAGGGGCTGAGGAGAGGTGGAGAGGGGCTGAGGAGAGGGGCTGAGGAGAGGTGGAGAGGGGGCTGAGGAGAGGTAGAAAGGGGCTGAGGAGAGGTAGAGAGGGGCTGAGGAGAGGTGGAGAGGGGCTGAGGAGAGGTGGAGAGGGGCTGAGGAGAGGTGGAGAGGGGCTGAGGAGAGGTAGAGAGGGGCTGAGGAGAGGTAGAGAGGGGCTGAGGAGAGGTGGAGAGGGGCTGAGGAGAGGTGGAGAGGGGCTGAGGAGAGGTGGAGAGGGGCTGAGGAGAGGTGGAGAGGGGCTGAGGAGAGGTGGAGAGGGGCTGAGGAGAGGTGGAGAGGGGCTGAGGAGAGGAGTGGTAAAGAGGGGCTGAGGAGAGGTGTATAGGGGCTGAGGAGAGGAGTGGTAGAGAGGGGCTGAGGAGAGGTAGAGAGGGGATGAGGAGAGGTGGAGAGGGGCTGAGGAGAGGTGGAGAGGGGCTGAGGAGAGGAGTGGTAAAGAGAGGGCTGAGGAGAGGTGTATAGGGGCTGAGGAGAGGAGAGGCTGAGAGGGGCTGAGGAGAGGTGGGAGAGGGGGCTGAGGAGAGGTGGAGAGGTGCTGAGGAGAGAGGGAGAGGGGCTGAGGAGAGGTGGAGAGGGGCTGAGGAGAGGTGGAGAGGGGCTGAGGAGAGGTGGAGAGGGGGGAGAGGGGCTGAGGAGAGGTGGAGAGGGGCTGAGGAGAGGTGGAGAGGGGCTGAGGAGAGGTGGAGAGGGGCTGAGGAGAGGTGGAGAGGGGGAGAGGGGCTGAGGAGAGGTGGAGAGGGGCTGAGGAGAGGTGGAGAGGGGCTGAGGAGAGGTGGAGAGGGGCTGAGGAGAGAGGGAGAGTACCTGAGGAGAGGTGGAGAGGGGCTGAGGAGAGGTGGAGAGGGGCTGAGGAGAGGTGGAGAGGGGCTAAGGAGAGACTCCATCAGTCATTATTAACCTGGTCCCTCCATCAGTCATTACTAACCTGGTCCCTCCATCAGTCATTACTAACCTGGTCCCTCCATCAGTCATTACTAACCTGGTCCCTCCATCAGTCATTATTAACCTGGTCCCTCCATCAGTCATTACTAACCTGGTCCCTCCATCAGTCATTACTAACCTGGTCCCTCCATCAGTCTTACTAACCTGGTCCCTCCATCAGTCATTACTAACCTGGTCCCTCCATCAGTCATTACTAACCTGGTCCCTCCATCAGTCATTACTAACCTGGTCCCTCCATCAGTCATTACTAACCTGGTCCCTCCATCAGTCATTACTAACCTGGTCCCTCATCAGTCATTACTAACCTGGTCCCTCCATCAGCATTACTAACCTGGTCCCTCCATCAGTCATTACTAAACCTGGTCCCTCCATCAGTCATTACTAACCTGGTCCCTCCATCAGTCATTACTAACCTGGTCCCCTCCATCAGTCATTACTAACCTGGTCCCTCCATCAGTCATTACTAACCTGGTCCCTCCATCAGTCATTACTAACCTGGTCCCTCCATCAGTCATTACTAACCTGGTCCCTCCATCAGTCATTACTAACCTGGTCCCTCCATCAGTCATTACTACCTGGTCCCTCCATCAGTCATTACTAACCTGGTCCCTCCATCAGTCATTACTAACCTGGTCCCTCCATCAGTCATTACTAACTGGTCCCTCCATCAGTCATCATAACCTGGTCCCCTCCATCAGTCATTACTAACCTGGTCCCTCCATCCAGTCATTACTAACCTGGTCCCTCCATCAGTCATTACTAACCTGGTCCCTCCATCAGTCATTACTAACCTGGTCCCTCCATCAGTCATTACTAACCTGGTCCCTCCATCAGTCATTACTAACCTGGTCCCTCCATCAGTCATTACTAACCTGGTCCCTCCATCAGTCATCACTAACCTGGTCCCTCCATCATCCTGTAGCAGCAACACAGACTATAGCTGTAGTTCTGTTAGACTGTAACTACTGAAGCTATTCATTTACATGTTCTCTTTTATCCTTTCCCTGCTCGCTGCTCGGCATGCTGGGAGTGAGTGCACGGTTTACAAATTAAATGTTGAGCTCTCACACTTGCTGTTCCTCTTCCAGTCTCTCTCACTCTTTTATCTTTTCGCACTTTCCGTCTACACACAGTCACATCCTCTCCTACTACCTGCCTCTCTGTATCTCTACCCCCCCCACCTCTCCTTCTACCTGCCTCCCTGTATCTCTACCCCCCCCCTCTCCTTCTACCTGCCTCCCTGTATCTCTACCCCCCCACCTCTCCTTCTACCTGCCTCCCTGTATCTCTACCCCCCCCCTCTCCTTCTACCTGCCTCCCTGTATCTCTACCCCCCACCTCTCCTTCTACCTGCCTCCCTGTATCTCTACCCCCCCCTCTCTCCTACTACCTGCCTCCCTGTATCTCTAGCCCCCCTCTCCTACTACCTGCCTCCCTGTATCTCTACCCCCCCTCTCTCCTTCTACCTGCCTCCCTGTATCTCTCTCTGTATCTCTACCCCCCACCTCTCCTACTACCTGCCTCCCTGTATCTCTACCCCCCCCTCTCTCCTTCTACCTGCCTCCCTGTATCTCCCTCTGTATCTCTACCCCCCCTCTCTCCTTCTACCTGCCTCCCTGTATCTCTCCCCCCCCCCTCTCCTACTACCTGCCTCCCTGTATCTCTCCCCCCCTCTCCTACTACCTGCCTCCCTGTATCTCTACCCCCCCACCTCTCCTTCTACCTGCCTCCCTGTATCTCTACCCTCCTCTCTCCTTCTACCTGCCTCCCTGTATCTCTACCCCCCAACCTCTCTTTCTACCTGCCTCCCTGTATCTCTACCCCCCCACCTCTCCTTCTACCTGCCTCCCTGTATCTCTCTCTGTATCTCTACCCCCCCACCTCTCCTTCTACCTGCCTCTCTGTATCTCTCTCTGTATCTCTACCCCCACCTCTCCTTCTACCTGCCTCCCTGTATCTCTCTCTGTATCTCTACCCCCCCACCTCTCCTTCTACCTGCCTCCCTGTATCTCTACCCCCCACCTCTCCTTCTACCTGCCTCCCTGTATCTCTACCCCCCACCTCTCCTTCTACCTGCCTCCCTGTATCTCTACCCCCCACCTCTCCTTCTACCTGCCTCCCTGTATCTCTACCCCCCCACCTCTCCTTCTACCTGCCTCCCTGTATCTCTCTCTGTATCTCTACCCCCCACCTCTCCTTCTACCTGCCTCCCTGTATCTCTCTCTGTATCTCTACCCCCCACCTCTCCTACTACCTGCCTCCCTGTATCTCTCTCTGTATCTCTACCCCCCCTCTCTCCTTCTACCTGCCTCCCTGTATCTCTCTCTGTATCCCTACCCCCCACCTCTCCTACTACCTGCCTCCCTGTATCTCTCTCTGTATCTCTAACCCCCACCTCTCCTTCTACCTGCCTCCCTGTATCTCTCCCTGTATCTCTACCCCCCCTCTCTCCTTCTACCTGCCTCCCTGTATCTCTACCCCCACCTCTCCTTCTACCTGCCTCCCTGTATCTCTCTCTGTATCCCTACCCCCCACCTCTCCTACTACCTGCCTCCCTGTATCTCCCTGTATCTCTACCCCCCCTCTCTCCTTCTACCTGCCTCCCTGTATCTCTAGCCCCCCTCTCCTACTACCTGCCTCCCTGTATCTCTACCCCCGACCTCTCCTTCTACCTGCCTCCCTGTATCTCTCTCTGTATCTCTACCCCCGCCTCTCCTTCTACCTGCCTCCCTGTATCTCTCTCTGTATCTCTAACCCATCTCTCCTTCTACCTGCCTCTCTGTATCTCTCTCTGTATCTCTACCCCCCACCTCTCCTTCTACCTGCCTCCCTGTATCTCTCTCTGTATCTCCACCCCCCACCTCTCCTTCTACCTGCCTCCCTGTATCTCTCTCTGTATCTCCACCCCCCACCTCTCCTTCTACCTGCCTCCCTGTATCTCTCTCTGTATCTCTACCCCCCCCACCTCTCCTACTACCTGCCTCCCTGTATCTCTCTCTGTATCTCTACCCCCCACCTTTCCTCCTACCTGCCTCTCTGTATCTCTCTCTGTATCTCTACCCCCCCCACCTCTCCTACTACCTGCCTCTCTGTATCTCTCTCTGTATCTCTACCCCCCCACCTCTCCTACTACCTGCCTCTCTGTATCTCTCTCTGTATCTCTACCCCCCACCTCTCCTTCTACCTGCCTCTCTGTATCTCTCTCTGTACCTCTACCCCCACCTCTCCTTCAGCCTGCCTCCCTGTATATCTCTCTGTATCTCTACCCCCACCTCTCCTTCTACCTGCCTCGCTGTATATCTCTCTGTATCTCTCTCTGTATCTCTCTCTGTATCTCTCTCTGTATCTCTCTCTGTATCTCTACCCCCCACCACTCCTTCTACCTGCCTCTCTGTATCTCTACCCCCCCTCTCTCCTTCTACCTGCCTCCCTGTATCTCTCTCTGTATCTCTACCCCCCCTCTCTCCTTCTACCTGCCTCCCTGTATCTCTCTCTGTATCTCCACCCCCCCCTCTCTCCTTCTACCTGCCTCCCTGTATCTCTCTCTGTATCTCTCTCTGTATCTCTCTCTGTATCTCTACCCCCCCACCTCTCCTTCTACCTGCCTCTCTGTATCTCTACCCCTCCCTCTCTCCTTATACCTGCCTCCCTGTATCTCTCTCTGTATCTCTACCCCCCCTCTCTCCTTCTACCTGCCTCTCTGTATATCTCTCTGTATCTCTACCCCCCACCTCTCCTTCTACCTGCCTCCCTGTATCTCTCTCTGTATCTCTACCCCCACCTCTCCTTCTACCTGCCTCTCTGTATCTCTCTCTGTATCTCTACCCCCACCTCTCCTTCTACCTGCCCCCCTGTATCTCTCTCTGTATCTCTACCCCCCACCTCTCCTTCTACCTGCCTCTCTGTATCTCTCTCTGTATCTCTACCCCCACCTCTCCTTCTACCTGCCTCCCTGTATCTCTCTCTGTATCTCTACCCCCCACCTCTCCTTCTACCTGCCTCTCTGTATCTCTCTCTGTATCTCTACCCCCCACCTCTCTCCTTCTACCTGCCTCCCTGTATCTCTCTCTCTGTATCTCTACCCCATCTCTCCTTCTACCTGCCTCTCTGTATCTCTATCCCCCCTCTCTCCTTCAGCCTGCCTCCCTGTATCTCTCTGGCTGGCTTACTGACTGACTGGCTGACTGACTGGCTGACTGACTGGCTGACTGACTAACTGGCAGACCGACCCACCGACTGATTGTTTCTGGGGCCCCTGACTCCTGGCAGACCCAGTACTGCCCTTGAATACACTTCTGGCTCAGAGAGAGAGCACAATTTAATTAGCCAAGTTATTCATAGATAGAAAGGTGATTATAAAAAGTTAATTACAGAAATGCAAGTCATGATGGAATATGGCACAGCATCTCAGTCTCTGACACGTTCTGCAACATCACATACAAGGTTTAAAACTGTACTGCAGTTCTGCACAAAACAACATCACATCGAAGTACAGTAGTTCATGTCATTTCAACATACCGTATTACATGGGCTGAGGACTGGGGTTATAACAGGGTAGACAACAGGGCTGTAGACTGGGACTATAACAGGGTAGACCACAGGGCTGTGGACTGGGGTTATAACAGGGTAGACAACAGGGCTGTGGACTATAACAGGGTAAACCGCAGGGCTGTGGACTATAACAGGGTAGACCACAGGGACTGGGACTGGGGTTATAACAGGGTAGACCACAGGGCTGTGGACTGGGACTATAACAGGGTAGACCACATGGCTGTGGATTGGGGTTATAACAGGGTAGACCACAGGGCTGTGGACTGGGACTATAACAGGGTAGACCACAGGGCTGTGGACTGGGACTATAACAGGGTAGACCACAGGGCTGTGGACTGGGACTATAACAGGGTAGACCACAGGGCTGTGGACTGGGACTATAACAGGGTAGACCACAGGGCTGTGGACTATAACAGGGTAGACCACAGGGCTGTGGACTGGGACTATAACAGGGTAGACACAGGGCTGTGGACTGGGGTTATAACAGGGTAGACCACAGGGCTGTGGACTGGGACTATTACAGGGTTAGACCACAGGGCTGGGGACTGGGACTATAATAGGGTAGACCACAGGGCTGTGGACTGGGACTCTAACAGGGTAGACCACAGGGCTGTGGACTGGGACTATAACAGGGTAGACCACAGGGCTGTGGACTGGGACTATAACAGGGTAGACCACAGGGCTGTGGACTGGGACTATAACAGGGTAGACCACAGGGCTGTGGACTGGGACTATAACAGGGTAGACCACAGGGCTGTGGACTGGGGTTATAACAGGGTAGACCACAGGGCTGTGGACTGGGACTATAACAGGGTAGACCACAGGGCTGGGGACTGGGACTATAATAGGGTAGACCACAGGGCTGTGGACTGGGACTCTAACAGGGTAGACCACAGGGCTGTGGACTGGGACTATAACAGGGTAGACCCCAGGGCTGTGGACTGGGACTATAACAGGGTAGACCACAGGGCTGTGGACTGGGACTATAACAGGGTAGACCACAGGGCTGTGGACTGGGAGTAGTTAACCACACTGCAAACCTTATTCCTGACCATAACGTTAAATGACTTTTAAAAGCTCATTCTCAGCCCAATTTGACTTTGTGGCTGTGCTATCTTGAGGGAACTAGTCAGTCTGTGCTTAGCGTTGCTCTCTGATTGGGCCTGTAAATGCATCTGTCCAGGTCACTATAGGGAAGTGGACCCCAGCATAGAGACATCTCGTCCCCTGTCACTGGACCATCCATCAGAACCAGTACAGGCCCTGTCTGAGATAGATAGATCTGTGTGTACTCAGCCCTGCCTCTTACAGACAGACAGACAGACAGACAGACAGACAGACAGACAGACAGACAGACAGACAGACAGACAGACTCACCCCTTCTGCCTTCTCCTCGGTGTTGGCCAGCATCTCCTGCAGGGCCCGTACTGAGAGGGACTGTTCGAGGACAAACGTACAGATGGACAGGTCTGGAGGGACATTCTGGAAGAGATGACAGCTAGGTTAGAAGGGAACTGTAGTCCTAGAGCAGGTCAGTCTGGGAGATGCAGTCCAGTCAAAGTATAAACAGCCAGGTTAGAAGGGAACTGTAGTCCTAGAGCAGGTCAGTCTGGGAGATGTAGTCCAGTTAAAGGATAAACAGCCAGGTTAGAAGGGAACTGTAGTCCTGGAGCAGGTCAGTCTGGGAGATGTAGTCCAGTTAAAGTATAAACAGCCAGGTTAGAAGGGAACTGTAGTCCTAGAGCAGGTCAGTCTGGGAGATGTAGTCCAGTCAAAGTATAAACAGCCAGGTTAGAAGGGAACTGTAGTCCTAGAGCAGGTCAGTCTGGGAGATGTAGTCCAGTTAAAGGATAAACAGCCAGGTTAGAAGGGAACTGTAGTCCTGGAGCAGGTCAGTCTGGGAGATGTAGTCCAGTTAAAGGATAAACAGCCAGGTTAGAAGGGAACTGTAGTCCTGGAGCAGTTCAGTCTGGGAGATGTAGTCCAGTTAAAGTATAAACAGCCAGGTTAGAAGGGAACTGTAGTTCTAGAGCAGGTCAGTCTGGGAGATGTAGTCCAGTTAAAGGATAAACAGCCAGGTTAGAAGGGACCTGAGCATCAGCAGTAATCTACAGTCATTTAGACTACGGATCTTGCTCGGGAAAGACCTGAGGCTGGACTGACAAGGACAAGGACTTAGCGTAGCCATTAGCCCATACACTACTACTCCTGGTGCAATGCAGTCTGGTAGATGTAGTTCCTGTGTTCACCTTAGAGTTGGATGTTGACTCGAGGAAGCAGAGTCTGTTTCCGAAGCCCTCGGCTGCCAGACACAGCTTCTGTTGCTCCTTCTGGACTGTGGCAGAACACTGCAGGACAACCTCGTCATCCTGGGGACACAGAGACAGGAAGTAGCAGTTAGAACCAACACAGAAAACCCTGGTCACTGCGGGGTAGAGAGAGAGAGCAGAGATACCAACACAGAAAACCCTGGTCACTGTGGGGTAGAGAGAGAGACACAGTAGAGAACCAACACAGAAAACCCTGGTCACTGTGGGGTAGAGAGAGAGACACAGCAGAGAACCAACACAGAAAACCCTGGTCACTGTGTGGTAGAGAGAGAGACACAGCAGGGAACCAACACAGCCTTGTCATTGCCAACAATCTACAACCTGGGCAACGATCTAAAATGTGTGACCTCCAGAGTCGAGCCTGCTCCACGGTGGGCGCCTGCCAGCGCAGCCGTTTGTAATGACTAACGAGGGCCAAAGGGGCTCTTTTGAACGTTGTAACTGGCAACGGAACATTTTCAGTCAACACGCTGCACTCAGCAGCACCTAGAGGGGTCAGGCTTTAACCCAGCTAACAAGGGGGTCGTCCTAAGGACATAAGACGTTATATCCCACTGACGTGCAGAGAACGTTCTACGAACGTTAAAACGTAACGTCGAGAGGACGTTCAGTACAGGTCCCCCCGGGTTTTGGTCGCTTGTATAACGTTACAATAAGGTAGTTTTGATTGTCTATTAGGGAACGTTACAAAAAGGTTCCTATTTGGTTGTGATAGGATGTTATGAGTGGGACATTCAACTACAACAAGGGGGACGTCGCATGAACGTCAAGGGGACGTCGCTTTAAGGTCAAGGGGACGTCGCATGAACGTCAATGGTACGTTGCATGAACGTCAAGGGGACGTCGCATGAACGTCAAGGGGACGTCGCATGAAGTTCAAGGGGACGTCGCATGAAGTTCAAGGGGACGTCGCATGAACGTCAAGGGGACGTCGCATGAAGTTCAAGGGGACGTCGCATGAAGTTCAAGGGGACATCGCATGAACGTCAAGGGGACGTCGCATGAACGTCAAGGGAACGTCGCATGATGGTTTTGAGGTAAGTGGGACGCTGATCAGCTGAAATAGTGACCATGCGCTTCTCCATTTAGAAAGAAAGTCGAACGCTCCCCAAAATGTTTTCATGGCTAACCGACATTACGGCATTATTCCTTGAGTGGCGCAGCGGTCTAAGGCACTGCATCGCAGTGCTAGAGGCGTCACTACAGACCCGGGTTCGATCCCGGGCTGTATCACAACCGGCCGTGATTGGGAGTCCCATAGGGCGGCGCATAATTGGCCCGGCGTCGTCCGGGTTTGACCGGGGTAGGAAGTCATTGTAAATAAGATTATGTTCTTAACTGACTTGTCTGGTTAAATAAAGGTAAAAAAATATATTAAAAAAAAAATATATATACATATATGATTCTTAGAGATGCAAGTGTGTCACGTGTCTACAGACACTACATTCCACCTATAATAAATATATATCTACAATACAGACACTACATTCCACCTATAATAAATACATATCTACAATACAGACACTACATTCCACCTATAATAAATAGATATCTACAATACAGACACTACATTCCACCTATAATAACTACATATCTACAATACAGACACTACATTCCACCTATAATAACTACATTTCTACAATACAGACACTACATTCCACCTATAATAAATACATATCTACAATACAGACACTACATTCCACCTATAATAAATAGATATCTACAATACAGACACTACATTCCACCTATAATAACTACATATCTACAATACAGACACTACATTCCACCTATAATAAATACATATCTACAATACAGACACTACATTCCACCTATAATAAATACATATCTACAATACAGACACTACATTCCACCTATAATAAATACATATCTAAAATACAGACACTACATTCCACCTATAATAACTACATATCTACAATACAACGCTGTCTTCTAAAATACAGCATACTTCATTATAATTCCAACATCTTCCCTGCTCTGGTGCAGCCCACTACCATCCTGTTCAGGATTCCTTCAGGATACTCATGAAATGGTGCTTACAAGAGAGTCTATCACACTGTAGAAGGAGATGAGAGGGTCCATTACACTGTAGAAGGAGATGAGAGGGTCCATTACACTGTAGAAGGAGATGAGAGGGTCCATTTCACTGTAGGAGGAGATGAGAGGGTCCATTACACTGTAGGAGGAGATGAGAGGGTCCATTACACTGTAGGAGGAGATGAGAGGGTCCATTACACTGTAGGAGGAGATGAGAGGGTCCATTACACTGTAGGAGGAGATGAGAGGGTCCATTACACTGTAGGAGGAGATGAGAGGGTCCATTACACTGTAGAAGGAGATGAGAGGGTCCATTACACTGTAGGAGGAGATGAGAGGGTCCATTAGAAGGAGATGAGAGGGTCCATTACACTGTAGGAGGAGATGAGAGGGTCCATTAGAAGGAGATGAGAGGGTCCATTACACTGTAGGAGGAGATGAGAGGGTCCATTACACTGTAGGAGGAGATGAGAGGGTCCATTACACTGTAGAAGGAGATGAGAGGGTCCATTACACTGTAGAAGGAGATGAGAGGGTCCATCTACACTGTAGAGAGATGAAGGGTCCATTACACTGTAGGCGGAGATGAGAGGGTCCATTACACTGTAGGAGGAGATGAGAGGGTCCATTACCATGTAGGAGGAGATGAGAGGGGTCCATTACACTGTAGGGGGAGGATGAGAGGGTCCATACACTGTAGGAGGAGATGAGAGGGTCCATTACACTGTAGGAGGAGATGAGAGGGTCCATACACTGTAGGAGGAGATGAGGGGTCCATTACACTTGTAGGAGGAGATGAGAGGGTCCATTACACTGTAGAAGGAGATGAGAGGGTCCATTACACTGTAGGAGGAGATGAGGGGGTCCATTAGGAGGAGATGAGAGGGTCCATTACACTGTAGGAGGAGATGAGAGGGTCCATTACACTGTAGAAGGAGATGAGAGGGTCCATTACACTGTGGAAGGGAATGAGAATGGCTGGATCGTTCACAGAGACTAACCTTCCCTGTGTTTCTTAAATAACACACACACACACACACACACACACACACACACACACACACACACACACACACACACACACACACACACACACACACACACACACACACACACACACACCAGGGATCCCTGACAGGAAGCTGATAGGACGTGGAGCTCTGCCAACTGAGGATGAGGCTAAATGCTGCTCGTCAATAACAGG
>NW_021823319.1:783282-837322 GCF_901001165.1 Salmo trutta | reverse complement strand
ATGGGGAGAGGGACAAACTACTAAACCTTTGACTACTTTACTACACATAAGTGAATTTGTCCCAATTACTTTTGGTCCCCTAAAATGGGGGGGTCTATGTACAAAAAAAGTGCTGTTATTTCTAAACGGTTCACCCGATATGGATGAAAATACCCCCGAATTGAAGCTGACAGTCTGCAATTGACCTCCTAGCCATTGTATCATTACAGCTTGTATACACTCTGACTGTCTCTTATTTGTGTAGGACTTTGCTACAGATGGTCTGGTGAATCTGGTTGGTGGATGCTGTGGAACGACTCCTGCACACATCAGGTGACTGTCTGTCCTCTGACCGGCTACTGTCCAGCAATATAGAACGAAATACTGTCTATACTGCTGTCTATAGATATAGGACTGATATACTGTCTATACTGCTTTCTATAGATATAGGACTGATATACTGTCTATAGATACAGGACTGATATACTGTCTATAGATATAGAACTGTATACTGTCTATAGATATAGAACTGATATACTGTCTATACTGCTGTCTATAGATATAGAACTGATATACTGTCTATACTGCTGTCTATAGATATAGAACTGATATACTGTCTATAGATATAGAACTGATATACTGTCTATAGATATAGAACTGATATACTGTCTATAGATATAGAACTGATATACTGTCTATACTGCTGTCTATAGATGTAGAACTGATATACTGTCTATAGATATAGAACTGATATACTGTCTATACTGCTGTCTATAGATATAGAACTGATATATTGTCTATAGATATAGAACTGATATACTGTCTCGATATAGGACTGATATAGTGTCTATAGATATAGAACTGATATACTGTCTATACTGCTCTCTATAGATATAGAACTGATATACTGTCTATAGATATAGAACTGATATACTGTCTATACTGCTTTCTATAGATATAGAACTGATATACTGTCTATAGATATAGAACTGATATACTGTCTATACTGCTGTCTATAGATAAGAACGATGATATTGTCTATAGATATAGAACAGATATACTGTCTATAGATATAGAACTGATATACTGTCTATAGATATAGAACTGATATACTGTCTATACTGCTGTCTATAGATATAGAACTAATATACTGTCTATAGATATAGGACTAATATACTGTCTATACTGCTGTCTATAGATATAGAACTGATATACTGTCTATAGATATAGAACAAATATACTGTCTATAGATACAGGACTGATATACTGTCTATACTGCTGTCTATAGATATAGAACGGATATACTGTCTATACTGCAGTCTATAGATATAGAACTGATATATTGTCTATAGATATAGAACTGATATACTGTCTATAGATATAGGACTGATATACTGTCTATAGATATAGGACTGATATACTGTCTATACTGCTCTCTATAGATATAGGACTGATATACTGTCTATAGATATAGGACTGATATACTGTCTATAGATATAGAACGAATATACTGTCTATAGATATAGAATTGATATACTGTCTATAGATACAGGACTGATATACTGTCTATACTGCTGTCTATAGATATAGAACGTATATACTGTCTATAGATACAGGACTGATATACTGTCTATAGATAGAACTGATATACTGTCTATACTGCTGTCTATAGATATAGGACTGATATATTGTCTATAGATAGAACTGAAATACTGTCTATACTGCTGTCTATAGATATAGAACTAATATACTGTCTATAGATATAGAACTGATATACTGTCTATACTGCTGTCTATAGATATAGAACTAATATACTGTCTATAGATATAGGACTAATATACTGTCTATACTGCTGTCTATAGATATAGAACTAATATACTGTCTATAGATATAGAACTAATATACTGTCTATAGATATAGGACTAATATACTGTCTATACTGCTGTCTATAGATATAGAACTGATATACTGTCTATAGATATAGAACGAATATACTGTCTATAGATACAGGACTGATATACTGTCTATACTGCTGTCTATAGATATAGAACGGATATACTGTCTATACTGCAGTCTATAGATATAGAACTGATATACTGTCTATAGATATAGAACTGATATACTGTCTATAGATATAGAACTGATATACTGTCTATACTGCTGTCTATAGATATAGAACTGATATTGTCTATAGATATAGGACTAATATACTGTCTATACTGCTGTCTATAGATATAGAACTAATATACTGTCTATAGATATAGAACTGATATACTGTCTATACTGCTGTCTATAGATATAGAACTGATATACTGTCTATAGATATAGAGCTGATATACTGTCTATAGATATAGAACTGATATACTGTCTATACTGCTGTCTATAGATATAGAACTGATATATTGTCTATAGATATAGAACGGATATACTGTCTATAGATATAGAACTGATATATTGTCTATAGATATATAACTGATATATTGTCTATAGATAGAACTGATATATGTCTATAGATATAGAACTGATGTATTGTCTATACTGCTGTCTATAGATATAGGACTGATATATTATCAATAGATATAGGACTGATAGATTGTCTATAGATATAGAACTGATAGATTGTCTATAGATATAGAACTGATATATTGTCTATACTGCTGTTATAGATATAGGACTGATATATTATCTATAGATATAGAACTGATAGATTATCTATAGATAGAACTGATAGATTATCTATAGATATAGAACTGATATATTGTCTATATTTATAGGACTGATAGATTGTCTATAGATAAGAACTGATAGATTATCTATAGATATAGAACTGATAGATTGTCTATAGATATAGAACTGATATATTGTCTATAGATATAGGGACTGATAGATATGAAACTAATAAATCTCTCTGTGTGTGTGTGTGTGTTCAGGGCCATTGCTGAGAAAGTGAAGCACTGCCAGCCCAGAGTGCCCCCTACTGACGTCTTTCAGGACTACATGCTACTCGCAGGTAGAAAACAACAAGAATTTAGATGAGCTCTGTGTCCAGGGCTGGTATTTTTTTTTTAAAGCCTTGCAGAGTAGAAGTGTTGATCTAGGATCAGTTCTGCCTTTTCATTTTTTATTTTTTTTAAGATAATAATGAATATAATGACATATAGACAGTGAGGACCTGATCCTACAGTAGACCTGCTCTGAGATGTACCTTTCTCAGTCACGGTAGCACTGATGGACAGTAGCAGCAGCAGCAGCAAACCACTGATAAGCATTTCACCACAGCTTGATCATGTATTTTTGTGTCGCAGGTCTGGAGCCGTTCAGGATCGGTCCGTACACTAATTTCGTTAACATCGGCGAGCGTTGCAACGTGGCCGGATCGAGGAAGTTCGCCAAGCTGATCATGTCGGGAAACTATGAGGTGAACTGTCTCTCTCCTTTTTAATCCTCCTCGTTATACCACCTGAAATAAAACTCAAGTCGAATACAGATCGCATTGATCGTTGTAGCTTGAAATATCTTATCTTCTATACCCATGTCTGGTGTACCAGGGTCATGTTTAGTAGGGAACACCGTATCAAAACGTTTTTGAAACAAAACTAAAAATGACTTATTGGACAAGTTCAGGTAGTTTCTCTCTGTTTCAGTTTATCTTCTTGTGTTTTTGGTGCATATTGAACACAACCCTCTGACTGAACATGTTCCCTGTCTGTGAACCGGGTCCCCTGTCTGTGAACCGGGTCCCCTGTCTGTGAACCGGGTCCCCTGTCTGTGAACCGGGTCCCCTGTCTGTGAACCGGTCCCCTGTCTGTGAACCGGGTCCCTGTCTGTGAACCGGGTCCCTGTCTGTCTGTCTGTGAACCGGGTCCCTGTCTGTGAACCGGGTCCCTGTCTGTGAACCGGGTTCCCTGTCTGTGAACCGGGTCCCCTGTCTGTGAACCGGGTCCCCTGTCTGTGAACCGGGTCCCTGTCTGTGAACCGGGTCCCTGTCTGTGAACCGGGTCCCCTGTCTGTGAACCGGGTCCCCTGTCTGTGAACCGGGTCCCCTGTCTGTGAACCGGGTCCCTGTCTGTGAACCCGTTCCCTGTCTGTGAACCGGGTCTGTGAACCGGGTCCCTGTCTGTGAACCGGTTCCCTGTCTGTCTGTCTGTGAACCGGTCCCTGTGAACTGGTCCCCTGTGAACTGGTCCTGTCGTGAACCGGGTCCCTGTCTGTCTCCAGGAGGCGTTGAGCATAGCCAAGACCAGGTGGAGATGGGAGCCCAGGTGTTGGACATCAACATGGATGAGGGGATGCTGGAGGGTCCAGCCGCCATGGCCCGGTTCTGCTGTCTCATAGCCTCCGAGCCGGACATCGCCAGGGTAGGAATCAACTGGACATTTCAAAAGATAAGATACCTGCACACTCTTGATGTTTAATCATGTTTTCTAAACCATTTCCCGTGATACTGTACCGAAGAGGTAATGTTACTATGTACTGAGCTACAGGAAGCTGAACCACATCGTTGAAGTGCTAGGAGATGCAGGGAAAACAAGACCACTGGAAGAGCAGAGCTCATCTATAGAATAAGTCCTTTAGGCCCTTACTAAAGCTGAAGTTCACTTACCCAGCTCTCCCAGTTCTCCTCTTTCTCTCCCCTCTCTCTCCTCTCCTAGTACCTCTGTGTATAGACTCGTCTAACTTCCAGGTGTCCTCCTCTCTCTCTCTCTCTCTCCTCTCTCTCTCTCTCTCTCTCTCTTCTCTCCTCTCTCTCTCTCCTCTCTCTTCTCCTCTCTCTCTCTTCTCTCTCTCTCTCTCTCTCTCTCTCTCTCTCTCTCTCTCTCTCTCTCTCTCTCTCTCTCTCTCTATCTCTCTCTCTCTCCTCTCCTCTCTCCCTTCTCTCTCTCCCCTAGGTACCTCTGTGTATAGACTCGTCTAACTTCGAGGTGATCAAGGCGGGCCTGAAGTGTTGTCAGGGGAAGTGATATGAACAGCATCAGTCTGAGGAAGGAGAAGAGGAGTTTTCTAGAGAGCTACGACTGTCAGAGCTACGGGGCTGCCGTGGTTGTTATGGCCTTCGACGAGGAGGGTCAGGTGAGACTGACAGCTGGAAAAGAGATGGTAGGATATACAGTGGCAAGAAACAGTATGTGAACCCTTTTGGAAATACCTGGATTTCTGCATAAATTGGTCAACAAATTTGATCTGCTTCATCTAAGTCACAACAATAGACAAACGCATTCTGTTTAAACTAATAACACCAAATTATTGTATTTCTTGTCTATTGAATACATCATTTAAACATTCCCAGTGTAGGTTGGAAAAACTATGTGAACCCCCTAGGATAATGACTTCTCCAAAAGCTAATGGAGTCAGTAGAAACTAACCTGGAGTCCAATCATCGACGTAAAAATGAATTCCCAAGTTTATCAAGATATTTTGCAGGAGAATGTTAAGCTATCTGTCCGCCAATTGAAGCTCAGCAGAAGTTGGGTGATGCAACGGACAACGACCCAAAACACACAAGAAAATCAACAACAGAATGGCTTCATCAGAAGAAAATACACCTTCTGGAGTGGCCCAGTCAGAGTCCTGACCTCAACCCGATTTGAGATGCTGTGGCATGACCTCGAGAGAGCAGTTCGCACCAGACATCCCAAGAATATTGCTGAACTGAAACAGTTTTGTAAAGAGGAATGGTCCAAAATGTCCTCCTGACCGTTGTACAGGTCTGATCCGCAACTACAGAAAACGTTTGGTTGAGGATATTGCTGCCAAAGGAGGGTCAACCAGTTATTACATCCAAGGGTTCACATATTTTCCCACCCTGCACTGTGAATGTTTACACAGTGTGTTCAATAAAGACATGAAAACATATAATTGTTTGTATTAATTTAAGCAGACTGTTTTGTCTGTTGTGACTTAGATGATGAAGATCAGATCAAATTTTATGACCCATTTTATGCAGAAATCCAGGTATTTCCGATGGGATCACATACTTTTTCTTGCTGCTGTACATTCTTAGAGAGAGGGGGGGGGACAGGATGAAAGTGGAAGGTGGGGTAGGGTTCCATCCCATGCTGCTGTGGGTTATGGGTGCTTGGCAGACTGCAACACTACTCCTACGACAATGGGGGGGTTTGGATCCCGTTACCTCATGGATAAAAAAAGACCGTTGGCTCCCAGGGGGGGAAACCAATCAGACCTTTGGAACAGCTGTCTTCTCTGATTCCTACAGGCTACGGAGACAGAGCGCAAGGTCGAAATCTGTAGCAGAGCTTATCGCCTCCTGGTAACTCAAGTGGGCTTTGACCCCAACGACATCATCTTCGACCCCAACATCCTGACCATCGGCACGGGCATGGAGGAACACAGCGAGTACGCCATCAATTTCATCAGAGCCACAAGGCTCATCAAGGTCAGTTGAGACCGGGTTAATGTTTCTGCTAAGCGGTCACAACACTGCTTATCGTTGTCACTCTCCAGGGGGGGATTTCTATGGGACTGTGTTTTTTTTCTATATTGATACCAGTGGTGATGTTACTCAGCTGTCCAGGGTCTGCCTGGGAAAGGTCCTGTGTCCCGTGTGGCTCAGTTGGTGGTGGTGTTTGCAACGCCAGGGTTGTGGGTTCAATTCCCACAGGGGGGGGGCCAGTACGGAGAAAAAAATTTATGAAATGTATGCATTCACTACTGTAAGTCGCTCTGGATAGAGCGTTTGCTAAATGACTAAAATGTAATGTGAAATGAAAGAGATGGTAATTTAACCTCAGGGGGATTGCAAACAACATGCATGGCAGTGTGGGCTTCCAGGCTGTAAATGACCCATACTGTGTTTTCTGTAGGAGTCTTTACCTGGGGCCAGGATCAACCTGTCCTTCTAACAGTATATACTACAGTATTAATGTGTATATATATATATATATTCTCTATAGGAGTTGTTTGCCTGGGGCCAGGATCAGTGGAGGCCTGTCCAACCTGTCCTTCTCCTTCAGAGGCATGGAGGTCATCAGAGAGGCCATGCATGGAGCCTTCCTTTACCACGCCATCAAGGTAGGTTGAACCTTCCTCTACCGCTCCATCAAGGTAGGTTGAACCTTCCTCTACCGCGCCATCAAGGTAGGTCGAGCCTTCCTCTACCGCGCCATCAAGGTAGGTGGAGCCTTCCTCTACCACGCTAATCAAGGTAGGTGGAGCCTTCCTCTACCACGCCATCAATGTAGGTTGACCTTCCTCTACCATGCCATCAAGGTAGGTGGAGCCTTCCTCTACCACGCCATCAAGGTAGGTGGAACCCTCCTCTACCACGCCATCAAGGTAGGTAGAGCCATTCCTCTACCGCGCCATCAAGGTAGGTGAACATTCCTCTACCACGCCATCAGGTGGAACCTTCCTCTACCGCGCCATCAAGGTAGGGTAACTTTCCTCTACCCGCGCCATCAAGGTAGGTTGAACCTTCCTCAACCGCGCCATCAGGTGGAACCTTCCTCTACCCGCGCCCTCAGGTAGGTGGAACCTTCTCTACCACGCCATCAAGGTCGGTGGAACCTTCCTCTACCACGCCATCAAGGTAGGTTGAACCTTCCTCTACCGCGCCATCAAGGTAGGTTGAACCTTCCTACTTACCGCGCCATCAATTTAGGTTGAAACCTTCCTCTACCCGCACCATCAAGGTAGGTTGAACCTTCCTCTACCGCGCCATCAAGGTAGGTTGAACCTTCCTCTACCGCGCCATCAAGGTAGGTTGAACCTTCCTCTACCACGCCATCAAGTTGAACCTTCCTCTACCACGCCATCAAGTTGACCCTTCCTCTACCACGCCATCAAGTTGAACCTTCCTCTACCGCGCCCATCACGGTAGGTGGAACCTTTCTCTACCGCGCCATCAAGGTATGTTGCACCTTCCTCTACCGCGCCATCAAGGTAGGTTGAACCTTCCTCTACTACACGCCATCAAGTTGAACCTTCCTCTACCACGCCATCAAGTTGAACCTTCCTCTACCGCGCCATCAAGGTAGATGGAACCTTCCTCTACCGCGCCATCAAGGTAGGGGCACCTTCCTCTACCGCGCCATCAAGGTAGGTTGAACTTCGACTACCACGCCATCAGGTTGAACCTTCCTCTACCGCGCCATCAAGGTAGATGGAACCTGCCTCTACCGCGCCATCACGGTAGGTGAGCCTTCCTCTACCACGCCATAAGGTAGGTTGAACCTGCCTCTACTGCGCCATCAAGGAGTGTAGAACCGTCCTCTTACCACGCCATCAAGGTAGGTTGAACCTTCCTCTACCACGCCGTCAAGGTAGGTGGAACCTGCCTCTACCGCGCATCAAGGTAGGTGGAACCTTCCTCTACCGCGCCTGCAATATTGCTAGCCAACTAGCATGCTAACGTTAACCATCCCAGCACTACTACGTTAGCACTGCATGAGTCAGCCAGTGGCTATCGACATCTAGCTAGCTACTGGACCTACTGCATTAGCCAGTGGCTATCGACATCTAGCTAGCTACTGGACCTACTACGTTATCACTACATGAGTAACCCTGTTGTCCTGCTGTCTCCTATAGGATGGCATGGACATGGGCATAGTGAACGCTGGCAGCCTGCCTGTCTATGATGATATTGACAAGGAGCTCCTGCTCATGTGTGAGAACCTCATCTGGAACAAAGACCCAGAGGCCACAGAGAAGCTACTGCTGTACGCACAGGTATATGGATTAACACTACAGTATATATCCTAGTTTAACTTACTGTGCTTGTATGAACAGGTATATGGATTACACACTACAGTATATATCCTAGTTTATCTTACTGTGCTTGTACACACAGGTATATGGATTACACACTACAGTATATATCCTAGTTTAACTTACTGTGCTTGTATGCACCAGTACATGGTTTACACACTACAGTATATATCCTAGTTTATCTTACTGTGCTTGTATGCACCAGTACATGGTTACACACTACAGTATATATCCTAGTTTATTTTACTGTGCTTGTATGCACCGGTCATGGTTTACACACTACAGTATATATCCTAGTTTATCTTACTGTGCTTGTATGCACCGGTACATGGTTTACACACTACAGTATATATCCTAGGTTATTCTTACTGTGCTTGTATGCACCGGTACATGGTTTACACACTACAGTATATATCTAGTTTATCTTACTGTGCTTGTATGCACCGGTACATGGTTTACACACTACAGTATATATCCTAGTTTATCTTACTGTGCTTGTATGCACCGGTACATGGTTTACACACTACAGTATATATATCCTAGTTTATCTTACTGTGCTTGTATGCACCTGTATATGGATTACACCTACAGTATATATCCTAGTTTTATCTTACTGTCTATGTACACACAGGTATATGGATTACACACTACAGTATATATCCTAGTTTAACTACTGTGCTTGTATGCACCAGTACATGGTTTACACACTACGTATATATCCTAGTTTATCTTACTGTGCTTGTATGCACCAGTACTGGTTTACCACACTAACAGTATAGATCCTAGTTTATTTTACTGTGCTTGTAGGCACCGTACATGGTTTACACACTACAGTATATCCTAGTTTATCTTACTGTGCTTGTATGCACCAGTACATGTTTACACACTACAGTATATATCCTAGTTTAACTTACTGTGCTTGTATGCACCGTACATGGTTTACACACTACAGTATATATCCTAGTTTATCTTACTGTGCTTGTATGCCCGGTACATGGTTTACACACTACAGTATATATATCCTAGTTTATCTTACTGTGCGTGTATGCACCTGTATATGGATTACACCTACAGTATATATCCTAGTTTATCTTACTGTGCTTGTATGCACCGGTACATGGTTTACACACTACAGTATATATCCTAGTTTATCTTACTGTGCTTTGTATGCACCAGTACATGGTTTACACACTACAGTATATTCCTAGTTTATCTTACTGTGCTTGTATGCACCGTACATGGTTTACACACTACAGTACATATCCTAGTTTATCTTACTGTGCTTGTATGCACCGGTACATGGTTTACACACTACAGTACATATCCTAGTTTATCTTACTGTGCTTGTATGCACCGGTACATGGTTTACACACTACAGTATATATCCTAGTTTATCTTACTGTGCTTGTAGGCACCGGTACAATGGTTTACCACACTACAGTAGATATCCTAGTTTATCTTACTGTGGCTTGTATGCACCGGTACATGGTTTACACACTACAGTATATATCCTAGTTTAGTCTTACTGTGCTTGTATGCACCGGTACATGGTTTACACACTACAGTATATATCCTAGTTTATCTTACTGTGCTTGTATGCACCGGTACAGGGTTTACACACTACAGTATATATCCTAGTTTATCTTACTGTGCTTGTATGCCACCGGTACATGGTTTACACACTACAGTATATATCCTAGTTTATCTTACTGTGCTTGTATGCACCGGTACATGGGTTACACACTACAGTAATATATCCTAGTTTATCTTACTGTGCTTGTATGCACCGGTACATGGTTTACACACTACAGTATATATCCTAGTTTATCTTACTGTGCTTGTATGCACCAGTACATGGTTTACACACTACAGTATATATCCTAGTTTATCTTACTGTGCTTGTATGCACCGGTACATGGTTTACACACTACAGTATATATCCTAGTTTATCTTACTGTGCTTGTATGCACCAGTAACATGGTTTACACACTACAGTATATATCCTAGTTTATCTTACTGTGCTTGTATGCACCGTACATGGTTTACACACTACAGTATATATCCTAGTTTATCTTACTGTGCTTGTATGCACCGGTACATGGTTTACACACTACAGTACATATCCTAGTTTATCTTACTGTGCTTGTATGCACCAGTACATGGTTTACCACAGCTACAGTATATATCCTAGTTTATCTTACTGTGCTTGTATGCACCGGTACATGGTTACACACTACAGTATATATCCTAGTTTATCTTACTGTGCTTGTATGCACCGGTACATGTTTACACACTACAGTATATATCCTAGTTTATCTTACTGTGCTTGTATGCACCGGTACACATGGTTTACACACTACAGTATATATCCTAGTTTATCTTACTGTGCTTGTATGCACCTAGTACATGGTTTACACACTACAGTATATATATCCTAGTTTATCTTACTGTGCTTGTATGGCACCGGTACATGGTTTACACACTACAGTAATATATCCTAGTTTATCTTACTGTGCTTGTATGCACCGGTACATGGTTTACACACTACAGTATATATCCTAGTTTATCTTACTGTGCTTGTATGCACCGGTACATGGTTTACACACTACAGTATATATCCTAGTTTATCTTACTGTGCTTGTATGCACCAGTACATGGTTTACACACTACAGTATATATCCTAGTTTTATCTTACGTGCTTGTATGCACCTGGGACAATGGTTACACACTACAGTATATATCCTAGTTTATCTTACTGTGCTTGTATGCCACGGTACATGGTTTACACACTACAGTATATACCATAGTTTATCTTACTGTGGCTTGTATGCACCGGTACATGGTTTACACACTACAGTATATATCCTAGTTTATCTTACTGTGCTTGTATGCAACGGTACATGGGTTACACACTACAGATATATCCTAGTTTATCTTACTGTGCTTGTATGGCACCGGTACATGTTTCCACTACAGTATTATCCTAGTTTATCTTACGGTGCTTGTAGGCACCGGTACGGTGCCTTCGGGAAAGAATTCAGACCCGTTCGACTTTTCCCACATTTTGTTGCGTTGCTGCCTATTCTAAAATGGAGTAAATATGATTTTTTTCCCCTCAGCAATCACACACAATAGCCCTATAATACAAAGCGAAAAACGGGTTTTTAGAAATGTTGGCAAATTTGTTCAACAGAAATACCCTTATTTACATAAGTATTCAGACCTTTTGCTATGAGACTCGAAAATGAGTTCAGGTGCATCCTGTTTCCATTGATCATCCTTGAGATGTTTCTACAACTTGATTGGAGTCCACCTGTGGTAATTCAAATGATTGGACATGATTTGGAAAGGCACACACCTGTCTATATAAGGTCCCACAGTTGACAGTGCATGTCAGAGCAAAAACCAAGCCATGAGGTCAAAGGAATTGCCTGTTGAGGTCAGAGACAGGATTGTGTCGAGGCAACAGATCTGGGGAGGGGTACCAAAACATTTCTGCAGCGTTGAAGGTCCCCAAGAACACAGTGGCCTCCATCATTCTGAAATGGAAGAAGTTGGAACCAACTTGGCCGCCCGATTAAACTGAGCAGTCGGGGGGAGAAGGACATATGTGCTGTAGAACAGGTTAACACGGTACATGTCCTGTAACTCTGCGGCTGTATGTCCCTTCTCGCTGTGGTTACCTGATCCCTAGTACAGTATACTAGTTCCCATAGGTTTTTTCTCTGAAGAGATCCTGTCGTTTTCAGAGCTGCGCCAAAGGAGGGAAGAAGGTGGTCCAGACGGACGAGTGGCGAGAGGGAACAGTGGAGGAGAGGCTGGAGTACGGGCTCATCAAGGTTAGTACGGGCTCATCAAGGTTAGTATGGGCTCATCAAGGTTAGTATGGGCTCATCAAGGTTAGTATGGGCTCATCAAGGTTAGTATGGGCTCATCAAGGTTAGTATGGGCTCATCAAGGTTAGTATGGGCTCATCAAGGTTAGTATGGGCTCATCAAGGTTAGTATGGGCTCATCAAGGTTAGTATAGTATGGGCTCATCAAGGTTAGTATGGGCTCATCAAGGTTAGTACGGGCTCATCAAGGTTAGTATGGGCTCATCAAGGTTAGTATGGGCTCATCAAGGTTAGTATGGGCTCATCAAGGTTAGTATGGGCTCATCAAGGTTAGTATGGGCTCATCAAGGTTAGTATAGTATGGGCTCATCAAGGTTAGTATAGTATGGGCTCATCAAGGATAGTATAGTATGGGCTCATCAAGGTTAGTATCGTATGGGCTCATCAAGGTTAGTATCGTATGGGCTCATCAAGGTTAGTATAGTATGGGCTCATCAAGGTTGGTATAGTATGGGCTCATCAAGGTTGGTATAGTATGGGCTCATCAAGGTTGGTATAGTATGGGCTCATCAAGGTTAGTATGGGCTCATTAAGGTTGGTATAGTATGGCTCATCAAGGTTGGTATAGTATGGGCTCATCAAGGTTGGTATAGTATGGGCTCATCAAGGTTGGTATGGGCTCATCAAGGATAGTATGGGCTCATCAAGGTTAGTATCGTATGGGCTCATCAAGGTTAGTATCGTATGGGCTCATCAAGGTTAGTATCGTATGGGCTCATCAAGGTTAGTATCGTATGGGCTCATCAAGGTTAGTATCGTATGGGCTCATCAAGGTTAGTATAGTATGGGCTCATCAAGGTTAGTATAGTATGGGCTCATCAAGGTTAGTATAGTATGGGCTCATCAAGGTTAGTATAGTATGGGCTCATCAAGGTTAGTATAGTATGGGGCTCATCAAGGTTAGTATGGGGCTCATTAAGGTTAGTATAGTATGGGCTCATCAAGGTTAGTATGAGCTCATCAAGGTTGGTATGGGCTCATCAAGGTTGGTATAGTATGGGCTCATCAAGGTTGGCATAGTATGGGCTCATCAAGGTTGGTATAGTATGGGCTCATCAAGGTTGGTATAGTATGGGCTCATCAAGGTTTATATGGGCTCATCAAGGTTAGTATAGTATGGGCTCATCAAGGTTTATATGGGCTCATCAAGGTTAGTATAGTATGGGCTCATCGAGGTTAGTATAGTATGGGCTCATCAAGGTTAGTATGGGCTCATCAAGGTTAGTATAGTATGGGCTCATCGAGGTTAGTATAGTATGGGCTCATCAAGGTTAGTATGGGCTCATCAAGGTTAGTATAGTATGGGCTCATCAAGGTTAGTGGCATGCAGGGACCAAGTTATTTTCTCTCTACTGATCACATACTGCAGGGACCAAGTTATTTCAGGTACATATACATTTAAGGTACAAATCTCTCTCTTTCTCCATCACTATCACAATTACTATCGATATCCCTTCTGTCTCTCTCTCTCGCTCTTTCCAGGGTATAGATAAGTATGTGGTAGAGGACACAGAGGAGGCGAGGTCCCAGGCTGAGCTCTATCCGAGGCCCCTACACGTCATCGAGGGGCCCCTGATGAACGGCATGAAGGTGGTGGGAGACCTGTTTGGAGCTGGGAAGATGTTCCTACCTCAGGTAGGGGGGAAGAGATGGAGGAGTGGACAGATCCATGATATCCTCAGGTAGGAGGGGAAGAGATGGAGGAGTGGACAGATCCATGATATCCTCAGGTAGGGGGGAAGAGATGGAGGAGTGGACAGATCCATGATATCCTCAGTTAGGGGGGGAAGAGATGGAGGAGTGGACAGATCCTGATATCCTCAGGTAGGGAGGAAAGAGATGGAGGAGTGGACAGATCCATGATATCCTCAGGTAGGGGGGGAAGAGATGGAGGAGTGGACAGATCCATGATATCCTCAGGTAGGGGGGGGAAGAGATGGAGGAGTGGACAGATCCATGATATCCTCAGGTAGGGAGGGAGAGATGGAGGAGTGGACAGATCCATGCTATCCTCAGGTAGGGGGGGGGAAGAGATGGAGGAGTGGACAGATCCATGATATCCCAGGTAGGGGGGGGAAGAGATGGAGGAGTGGACAGATCCATGATATCCTCAGGTAGGGGGGGAAGAGATGGAGGAGTGGACAGATCCATGATATCCTCAGGTAGGGGGGGGAAGAGATGGAGGAGTGGACAGATCCATGATATCCTCAGGTAGGGGAAGAAGAGATGGAGGAGTGGACAGATCCATGATATCCTCAGGTAGGGAGGAAGAGAGGGAGGAGTGGACAGATCCATGATATCCTCAGGGAGGGGGGGGGAAGAGATGGAGGAGTGGACAGATTCCATGATATCCTCAGGTAGGGGGAGGAAGAGATGGAGGAGTGGACAGATCATGATATCCTCAGGTAGGGGGGGGGGAAGAGATGGAGGAGGTGGACCGATCCATGATATCCTCAGGTAGGAAGAGATGGAGGAGTGGACAGATCCCATGATATCCTCAGGTAGGGGGGAGAGATGGAGGAGTGGACAGATCCATGATATCCTCAGGTAGGGGGGGAAGAGATGGAGGAGTGGACAGATCCATGATATCCTCAGGTAGGAAGAGATGGAGGAGTGGACAGATCCATGATATCCTCAGGTAGGGAGGAAGAGATGGAGGAGTGGGGACAGATCCATGATATCCTCAGGTAGGAGAGATGGAGGAGTGGACAGATCCATGATATCCTCGGTAGGGGGGGAAGAGATGGAGGGAGTGGACAGATCCATGATATCCTCAGGGTAGGGGGGAAGAGATGGAGGAGTGGACAGATCCATGATATCCTCAGGTAGGGGGGGAAGAGATGGAGGAGTGGACAGATCCATGATATCCTCAGGTAGGAAGAGATGGAGGAGTGGACAGATCCATGATATCCTCAGGTAGGGAGGAAGAGATGGAGGAGTGGACAGATCCATGATATCCTCAGGTAGGGGGGAAGAGATGGAGGAGTGGACAGATCCATGATATCCTCAGGTAGGGGGGGAAGAGATGGAGGGATTGGACAGATCCATGATATCCTCAGGTAGGGAGGAAGAGATGGAGGAGTGGACAGATCCATGATATCCTCAGGTAGGGGGGAAGAGATGGAGGAGTGGACAGATCCATGATATCCTCAGGTAGGGGGGGAAGAGATGGAGGAGTGGACAGATCCATGATATCCTCAGGTAGGGGGGGGAAAGAGATGGAGGAGTGGACAGATCCATGTATCCTCAGGTAGGGGCGAAGAGAGCTTCTACAACCTGCATTGCTTGCTGTTTGGGGTTTTAGGCTGGGTTTCTGTACAGCACTTTGAGATATCAGCTGATGTAAGAAGGGCTTTATAATACATTTGATTTGATTTGAAGAGAGGGTAGTGGACAGATCCTAGATATCCTTAGGTAGGAGGGAAGAGATCACAGAGGAGATAATACAGGAGGTATCTATTCTTCTCATGATCCTGTCTCTGTCTGTCTGTCTGTCTGTCTGTCTGTCTGTCTGTCTGTCTGTCTGTCTGTCTGTCTGTCTGTCGGTCCGTGTGTAACAGGTGATAAAGTCAGCACGTGTGATGAAGAAGGCTGTGGCCCACCTGATCCCCTACATGGAGAAGGAGAGAGAGGCCATGCTACTGGCATCAGGATCAGTAGAGGAGATTGTGAGTCCACCTGTCTGTCTACCTGTCTGTCCGTCTGTCTCTACAGTCCGTTTCTGTCTCCACATCTCATCACAGCTCTCCTCTACTTAATACTGAGGAGGTTTCTCATCTTCACATGTTTAAACAACACAGTGAAGGGAGCTGATTAATCTCTCCTCTACATAATGATCTCTGTTAGGACCCCTACCAGGGCACCGTAGTGTTGGTCACAGTGAGGGACTGATTCATCTCTCCTCTACATTAATGATCTCTGTTAGGGACCCCTACCAGGGCACCATAGTGTTTGGTCACAGTGAAGGGACTGATTCACTCTCCTCTACTTAATGATCTCTGTTAGGACCCCTACCAGGGCACCATAGTGTTGGTCACAGTGAAGGGACTGATTCATCTCTCCTCTACATTAATGATCTCTGTTAGGACCCCTACCAGGGCACCATAGTGTTGGTCACAGTGAAGGGACTGATTCATCTCTCCTCTCTGTTAGGACCCCTACCAGGGCACCATAGTGTTGGTCACAGTGAAGGGACTGATTCATCTCTCCTCTCTGTTAGGACCCCTACCAGGGCACCATAGTGTTGGTCACAGTGAAGGGACTGATTCATCTCTCCTCTACATTAAGGATCTCTGTTAGGACCCCTACCAGGGCACCATAGTGTTGGTCACAGTGAAGGGACTGATTAATCTCTCCTATACATTAATGATCTCTGTTAGGACCCCTACCAGGGCACCATAGTGTTGGTCACAGTGAAGGGACTGATTAATCTCTCCGCTACATTAATGATCTCTGTTAGGACCCCTACCAGGGCACCATAGTGTTGGTCACAGTGAAGGGACTGATTCACTCTCCTCTCTGTTAGGACCCCTACCAGGGCACCATAGTGTTGGTCACAGTGAAGGACTGATTCATCTCTCCTCTAATTAATGATCTCTGTTAGGACCCCTACCAGGGCACCGTAGTGTTGGTCACAGTGAAGGGACTGATTCATCTCTCCTCTACATTAATGATCTCTGTTAGGACCCCTACCAGGGCACCATAGTGTTGGTCACAGTGAAGGGACTGATTCATCTCTCCCTCTACATTAATGATCTCTGTTAGGACCCCTACCAGGGCACCATAGTGTTGGTCACAGTGAAGGGACTGATTCATCTCTCCTCTACATTAATGATCTCTGTTAGGACCCCTACCAGGGCACCATAGTGTTGGTCACAGTGAAGGGACTGATTCATCTCTCCTCTACATTAATGATCTCTGTTAGGACCCCTACCAGGGCACCATAGTGTTGGTCACAGTGAAGGGACTGATTAATCTCTCCTCTACATTAATGATCTCTGTTAGGACCCCTACCAGGGCACCATAGTGTTGGCCACAGTGAAGGGACTGATTAATCTCTCCTCTACATTAATGATCTCTGTTAGGACCCCTACCAGGGCACCATAGTGGTTGGTCACAGTGAAGGGGACTGATTAATCTCTCCTCTACATTATGATCTCTGTTAGGACCCTACCAGGCACCATAGTGTTGGTCACAGTGAAGGGACTGATTAATCTCTCCTCTACATTAATGATCTCTGTTAGGACCCCTACCAGGGCACCATAGTGTTGGTCACAGTGAAGGGACTGATTCATCTCTCCTCTACATTAATGATCCTCTGTTAGGGACCCCTACCAGGGCACCATAGTGTTGGTCACAGTGAAGGGACTGATTAATCTCTCCTCTACATTAATGATCTCTGTTAGGGACCCCTACCAGGGCACCATAGTGTTGGTCACAGTGAAGGGACATGATTCATCTCTCCTCTACATTATGATCTCTGTTAGGACCCCTACCAGGGCACCATAGTGTTGGTCACAGTGAAGGGACTGATTCATCTCTCCTCTACATTAATGATCTCTGTTAGGACCCCTACCAGGGCACCATAGTGTTGGCCACAGTGAAGGGACTGATTCATCTCTCCTCTACATTAATGATCTCTGTTAGGACCCCTACCAGGGCACCATAGTGTTGGCCACAGTGAAGGGAGACGTCCACGACATCGGAAGAACATTGTAGGAGTGGTGCTGGGCTGCAACAACTTCAGGTAGGGGTGTGTTCTGTTGTTCTAGTGTGTTCTCTGTTGTTCTAGTGTGTTCTCTCGTGTTCTATTGCGTTCTCTCGCGTTCTATTGCGTTCTCTCGTTTTCTATTGTGTTCTACTGTGTTCTCTCGTGTTCTCTCGTGTTCTATTGTGTTCTATTGTGTTCTCTCGTGTTCTATTGTGTTATCTCGTGTTCTACTGTGTTCTCTCGTGTTCTATTGTGTTCTCTCGTGTTCTATTGTGTTCTCTCGTGTTCTACTGTGTTCTATTGTGTTCTCTCGCGTTCTATTGTGTTCTCTCATGTTCTATTGTGGCGTTATATTCAGTATATTTTTCTTAACTGCAGTGTTGGTTATGGGCTCGTAAGTTGTATTCAGCAACTTACGTGACTGATAGTTGATTTGTTCCTGTATCTTTCCATGACCTTGTCCTTAACCCCGTTTCCTTTTCCCAGAGTGATCGATCTCGGGGTCATGATTCCGTGCGACAGGATACTGAGGGAAGCCATCGACTGCAAAGCAGGTGTGTTAACATGAACCTTATGGCTCATCAGTTCCACTGTACTGGAGCTCGGCTTTAATCAATAGGAATAACCTGGTCCCAGATCAGTTTGGCTGTCTGACAGGGTGGCACTAGGACAGTAAGTGGTGATTACCTGGTCCCAGATCAGTTTGGGCTGTCTGACAGGGTGGCACTAGGACAGTAAGTGGTGATTAACCTGGTCCCAGATCAGTTTTGGGCTGTCTGACAGGGTGGCACTAGGACAGTAAGTGGTGATTAACCTGGTCCAGATCAGTTTGGGGCTGTCTGACAGGGTGGCACTAGGACAGTAAGTGGTGATTAACCTGGTCCCCAGATCAGTTTGGGCTGTCTGACAGGGTGGCACTAGGACAGTAAGTGGTGATTAACCTGGTCCCAGATCAGATCAGTTTAGGCTGTCTGACAGGGTGGCACTAGGACAGTAAGTGGTGATTAACCTGGTCCCAGATCAGATCTGTTTGTCCTGTCTGACAGCGTGGCACTAGGACAGTAAGTGGTGATTAACCTGGTCTCAGATCAGTTTGTGCTGTCTGACAGGGTGGCACTAGGACAGTAAGTAATGATTAACCTGTGTCCAGATCAGTTTGTCCTGTCTGACAGGGTGGCACTAGGACAGTAAGTGGTGATTAACCTGGTCTCAGATCAGTTTGGGCTGTCTGACAGGGTGGCACTAGGACAGTAAGTGGTGATTAACCTGGTCCCAGATCAGATCAGTTTGTGCTGTCTGACAGGGTGGCATTAGGACAGTAAGTAATGATTAACCTGGTCCCAGATCAGTTTGGGCTGTCTGACAGGGTGGCACTAGGACAGTAAGTGGTGATTAACCTGGTCCCAAGTCAGATCAGTTTGGGCTGTCTGACAGGGTGGCACTAGGACAGTAAGTGGTGATTAACCTGGTCCCAAATCAGATCAGTTTGGGCTGTCTGACAGGGTGGCACTAGGACAGTAAGTGGTGATTAACCTGGTCCCAGATCAGTTTGGGCTGTCTGACAGGGTGGCACTAGGACAGTAAGTGCTGATTAACCTGGTCCCAGATCAGTTTGGGCTGTATTGCCAACTGGTAGGAGTTGGAGTTGGCTATAAACCACAGACAGATCTGGGACCAGGCTAGAGAAGGAGTAGGATTGGGGACTGAAATCAGATATGGAATGAGTGAACTGCTCTTTTGGAAGTAGTCCCTCCAGCTGAACTTCCTGTGTATCCCTCCGCCCTACAGACATCATCGGTCTGTCTGGCCTCATCACGCCCTCGCTGGATGAGATGATCTACGTTGCCAAGGAGATGGAGCGGCTTGGGATGAAGACCCCACTGCTGATCGGAGGGGCCACCACCTCCAAGTAAGACACACTTTCTTTACCATGACCTTTCAACTCGCTTACTTCCTGGCCCCTTGTTGACCCTGTGTCTGACGTGATGCGTCTCTCAACACACACCATCATTATCTTTACCATGACCTTTCAACTCTCTTACTTCCTGGTCCTCTGTGTGTTACAGGACCCACACGGCAGTGAAGATCGCTCCCCGTTACAGCTGTCCTGTGGTGCATGTTCTGGATGCCTCCAGGAGTGTGGTGGTGGTACGTACACTACACTGACTAGACACACTACACTTCCTGTCACTAGATACTGTGGTCCTCACTTCACTTCCTGTCAGTAGATACTGTGGTCCTCACTTAGTACAGCCCACACTACACTTCCTGTCAGTAGATACTGTGGTTCTCACTTAGTACAGCCCACACTACACTTCCTGTCAGTAGATACTGTGGTTCTCACTTAGTACAGCCCACACTACACTTCCTGTCAGTAGATATTGTGGTTCTCACTTAGTACAGCCCACACTACACTTCCTGTCAGTAGATACTGTGTGTCCTCACTTAGTACAGCCCACACTACACTTCCTGTCAGTAGATACTGTGGTCCTCATTTAGTACAGCCCACACTACACTTCCTGTCAGTAGATACTGTGGTTCTCATTTAGTACAGCCCACACTACACTTCCTGTCACTAGATACTGTGGTCCTAATTTAGTACAGCCACACTACACTTCCTGTCAGTAGATACTGTGGTCCTCACTTAGTACAGCCCACACTACACTTCCTGTCAGTAGATACTGTGGTTCTCACTTAGTACAGCCCACACTACACTTCCTGTCAGTAGATACTGTAGTCCTCACTTCACTTCCTGTCAGTAGATACTGTGGTCCTCACTTAGTACAGCCCACACTACACTTCCTGTCACTAGATACTGTGTGTCCTCACTTAGTACAGCCCACACTACACTTCCTGTCAATAGATACTGTGGTTCTCACTTAGTACAGCCCACACTACACTTCCTGTCAGTAGATACTGTGGTCCTCATTTAGTACAGCCCACACTACACTTCCTGTCAGTAGATACTGTGGTCCTCACTTAGTACAGCCCACACTACACTTCCTGTCAGTAGATACTGTGGTTCTCACTTAGTACAGCCCACACTACACTTCCTGTCAGTAGATACTGTGGTTCTCACTTAGTACAGCTGCTTATTCTCAGCTGTTAGATGACCCTCCGTGTTGTCTCTGTCAGTGTTCTCAGCTGTTAGATGACCCTCCGTGTTCTCAGCTGTTAGATGACCCTCCGTGTTGTTTCTGGTCAGTGTTCTCAGCTGTTAGATGACCCTCCGTGTTCTCAGCTGTTAGATGACCCTCCGTGTTCTCAGCTGTTAGATGACCCTCCGTGTCGTCTCTGTCAGTGTTCTCAGCTGTTAGATGACCCTCCGTGTTCTCAGCTGTTAGATGACCCTCCGTGTCGTCTCTGTCAGTGTTCTCAGCTGTTAGATGACCCTCCGTGTTCTCAGCTGTTAGATGACCCTCCGTGTTGTCTCTGTCAGTGTTCTCAGCTGCTAGATGACCCTCCGTGTCGTCTCTGTCAGTGTTCTCAGCTGTTAGATGACCCTCCGTGTTCTCAGCTGTTAGATGACCCTCCGTGTTGTCTCTGTCAGTGTTCTCAAGCTGTTAGATGACCCTCCTGTCGTCTCTGTCAGTGTTCTCAGCTGTGGATGACCCTCCGTGTTCTCAGCTGTTAGATGACCCTCCGTGTTGTCTCTGTCAGTGTTCTCAGCTGCTAGATGACCCTCCGTGTCGTCTCTGTCAGTGTTCTCAGCTGTTAGAATGACCCTCCGGTGTTCTCAGCTGTTAGATGACCCTCCGTGTCGTCCTCTGTCAGTGTTCTCAGCTGTTAGATGACCCTCCGTGTTCTCAGCTTTAGATGACCCTCCGTGTCGTCTCTGTCAGTGTTCTCAGCTGTTAGATGACCCTCCGTGTTCTCAGCTGTTAGATGACCCTCCGTGTTGTTTCTGTCAGTGTTCTCAGCTGTTAGATGACCCTCCGTGTTCTCAGCTGTTAGATGACCCTCCGTGTTGTTTCTGTCAGTGTTCTCAGCTGCTAGATGACCCTCCGTGTTGTCTCTGTCAGTGTTCTCAGCTGTTAGATGACCCTCCGTGTTCCTCAGCTGCTAGATGACCCTCCGTGTCGTCTGCTGTCAGTGTTCTCAGCTGTTAGATGACCCTCCGTGTTCTCAGCTGTTAGATGACCCTCCGTGTTCTCAGCTGTTAGATGACCCTCCGTGTTGTTTCTGTCCGTGTTCTCAGCTGTTAGATGACCCTCCGTGTCGTCTCTGTCAGTGTTCTCAGCTGTTAGATGACCCTCCGTGTTCTCAGCTGTTAGATGACCCTCCGTGTTGTCTCTGTCAGTGTTCTCAGCTGCTAGATGACCCTCCGTGTCGTCTCTGTCAGTGTTCTCAGCTGTTAGATGACCCTCAGTGTTCTCAGCTGTTAGATGACCCTCCGTGTCGTCTCTGTCAGTGTTCTCAGCTGTTAGATGACCCTCCGTGTTCTCAGCTGTTAGATGACCCTCCGTGTTGTCTCTGTCAGTGTTCTCAGCTGCTAGATGACCCTCCGTGTCGTCTCTGTCAGTGTTCTCAGCTGTTAGATGACCCTCCGTGTCGTCTCTGTCAGTGTTCTCAGCTGTTAGATGACCCTCCGTGTTCTCAGCTGTTAGATGACCCTCCGTGTCGTCTCTGTCAGTGTTCTCAGCTGTTAGATGACCCTCCGTGTTCTCAGCTGTTAGATGACCCTCCGTGTTGTCTCTGTCAGTGTTCTCAGCTGTTAGATGACCCTCCGTGTCGTCTCTGTCAGTGTTCTCAGCTGTTAGATGACCCTCCGTGTTCTCAGCTGTTAGATGACCCTCCGTGTTGTCTCTGTCAGTGTTCTCAGCTGTTAGATGACCCCTCCGTGTTTGTCTCTGTCAGTGTTCTCAGCTGCTAGATGACCCTCCGTGTCGTCTCTGTCAGTGTTCTCAGCTGTTAGATGACCCTCCGTGTTCTCAGCTGTTAGATGACCCTCCGTGTTGTCTCTGTCCAGTGTTCTCAGCTGTTAGATGACCCTCCGTGTCGTCTCTGTCAGTGTTCTCAGCTGTTAGATGACCCCTCCGTGTTCTCAGCTGTTAGATGACCCTCCGTGTTGTCTCTGTCAGTGTTCTCAGCTGCTAGATGACCCTCCGTGTCGTCTCTGTCAGTGTTCTCAGCTGTTAGATGACCCTCCGTGTTCTCAGCTGTTAGATGACCCTCCGTGTCGTCTCTGTCAGTGTTCTCAGCTGTTAGTGACCCTCCGTGTTCTCAGCTGTTAGATGACCCTCCGTGTCGTCTCTGTCAGTGTTCTCAGCTGTTAGATGACCCTCCGTGTTCTCAGCTGTTAGATGACCCTCCGTGTTGTTTCTGTCAGTGTTCTCAGCTGTTAGATGACCCTCCGTGTTCTCAGCTGTTAGATGACCCTCCGTGTTGTTTCTGTCAGTGTTCTCAGCTGCTAGATGACCCTCCGTGTTGTCTCTGTCAGTGTTCTCAGCTGTTAGATGACCCTCCGTGTTCTCAGCTGCTAGATGACCCTCCGTGTCGTCTCTGTCAGTGTTCTCAGCTGTTAGATGACCCTCCGTGTTCTCAGCTGTTAGATGACCCTCCGTGTTCTCAGCTGTTAGATGACCCTCCGTGTTGTTTCTGTCCGTGTTCTCAGCTGTTAGATGACCCTCCGTGTCGTCTCTGTCAGTGTTCTCAGCTGTTAGATGACCCTCCGTGTTCTCAGCTGTTAGATGACCCTCCGTGTTGTCTCTGTCAGTGTTCTCAGCTGCTAGATGACCCTCCGTGTCGTCTCTGTCAGTGTTCTCAGCTGTTAGATGACCCTCAGTGTTCTCAGCTGTTAGATGACCCTCCGTGTCGTCTCTGTCAGTGTTCTCAGCTGTTAGATGACCCTCCGTGTTCTCAGCTGTTAGATGACCCTCCGTGTTGTCTCTGTCAGTGTTCTCAGCTGCTAGATGACCCTCCGTGTCGTCTCTGTCAGTGTTCTCAGCTGTTAGATGACCCTCCGTGTCGTCTCTGTCAGTGTTCTCAGCTGTTAGATGACCCTCCGTGTTCTCAGCTGTTAGATGACCCTCCGTGTCGTCTCTGTCAGTGTTCTCAGCTGTTAGATGACCCTCCGTGTTCTCAGCTGTTAGGAGACCCTCCGTGTCGTCTCTGTCAGTGTTCTCAGCTGTTAGATGACCCTCCGTGTTCTCAGCTGTTAGATGACCCTCCGTGTTGTCTCTGTCAGTGTTCTCAGCTGTTAGATGACCCTCCGTGTTGTCTCTGTTAGTGTTCTCAGCTGTTAGATGACCCGCCGTGTTCTCAGCTGTTAGATGACCCTCCGTGTTCTCAGCTGTTAGATGACCCTCCGTGTTCTCAGCTGTTAGATGACCCTCCGTGTCGTCTCTGTCAGTGTTCTCAGCTGTTAGATGACCCTCCGTGTTCTCAGCTGTTAGATGACCCTCCGTGTTGTCTCTGTCAGTGTTCTCAGCTGTTAGATGACCCGCCGTGTTCTCAGCTGTTAGATGACCCTCCGTGTTCTCAGCTGTTAGATGACCCTCCGTGTTGTTTCTGTCAGTGTTCTCAGCTGCTAGATGACCCTCCGTGTTGTTTCTGTCAGTGTTCTCAGCTGCTAGATGACCCTCCGTGTTGTCTCTGTCAGTGTTCTCAGCTGTTAGATGACCCTCCGTGTTCTCAGCTGCTAGATGACCCTCCGTGTCGTCTCTGTCAGTGTTCTCAGCTGTTAGATGACCCTCCGTGTTCTCAGCTGTTAGATGACCCTCCGTGTTCTCAGCTGTTAGATGACCCTCCGTGGTGTTTCTGTCCGTGTTCTCAGTGTTAGATGACCCCTCCGTGTCGTCTCTGTCAGTGTTCTCAGCTGTTAGATGACCCTCCGTGTTCTCAGCGTTAGATGACCCTCCGTGTTGTCTCTGTCAGTGTTCTCAGCTGCTAGATGACCCTCCGTGTCGTCTCTGTCAGTGTTCTCAGCTGTTAGATGACCCTCAGTGTTCTCAGCTGTTAGATGACCCTCCGTGTCGTCTCTGTCAGTGTTCTCAGCTGTTAGATGACCCTCCGTGTTCTCAGCTGTTAGATGACCCTCCGTGTTGTCTCTGTCAGTGTTCTCAGCTGCTAGATGACCCTCCGTGTCGTCTCTGTCAGTGTTCTCAGCTGTTAGATGCCCCTCCGTGTCGTCTCTGTCAGTGTTCTCAGCTGTTAGATGACCCTCCGTGTTCTCAGCTGTTAGATGACCCCTCCGTGTCGTCTCTGTCAGTGTTCTCAGCTGTTAGATGACCCTCCGTGTTCTCAGCTGTTAGATGACCCTCCGTGTTGTCTCTGTCAGTGTTCTCAGCTGTTAGATGACCCTCCGTGTTGTCTCTGTCAGTGTTCTCAGCTGCTAGATGACCCTCCGTGTCGTCTCTGTCAGTGTTCTCAGCTGTTAGATGACCCTCCGTGTTCTCAGCTGTTAGATGACCCTCCGTGTTGTCTCTGTCAGTGTTCTCAGCTGTTAGATGACCCTCCGTGTCGTCTCTGTCAGTGTTCTCAGCTGTTAGATGACCCTCCGTGTTCTCAGCTGTTAGATGACCCTCTGTGTTGTCTCTGTCAGTGTTCTCAGCTGCTAGATGACCCTCCGTGTCGTCTCTGTCAGTGTTCTCAGCTGTTAGATGACCCTCCGTGTTCTCAGCTGTTAGATGACCCTCCGTGTCGTCTCTGTCAGTGTTCTCAGCTGTTAGATGACCCTCCGTGTTCTCAGCTGTTAGATGACCCTCCGTGTCGTCTCTGTCAGTGTTCTCAGCTGTTAGATGACCCTCCCGTGTTCTCAGCTGTTAGATGACCCTCCGTGTTGTTTCTGTCAGTGTTCTCAGACTGTTAGATGACCCTACCGTGTTCTCAGCTGTTAGATGACCCCCGTGTTGTTTCTGTCAGTGTTCTCAGCTGCTAGATGACCCTCCGTGTTGTCTCTGTCAGTGGTTCTCAGCTGTTAGATGACCCTCCGTGTTCTCAGCTGCTAGATGACCCTCCGTGTCGTCTCTGTCAGTGTTCTCAGCTGTTAGATGACCCTCCGTGTTCTCAGCTGTTAGATGACCCTCCGTGTTCTCAGCTGTTAGATGACCCTCCGTGTTGTTTCTGTCCGTGTTCTCAGCTGTTAGATGACCCTCCGTGTCGTCTCTGTCAGTGTTCTCAGCTGTTAGATGACCCCCTCCGTGTTCTCAGCTGTTAGATGACCCTCCGTGTTGTCTCTGTCAGTGTTCTCAGCTGCTAGATGACCTCCGTGTCGTCTCTGTCATGTTTCTCAGCTGTTAGATGACCCTCAGTGTTCTCAGCTGTTAGATGACCCTCCGTGTCGTCTCTGTCAGTGTTCTCAGCTGTTAGATGACCCTCCGTGTTCTCAGCTGTTAGATGACCCTCCGTGTTGTCTCTGTCAGTGTTCTCAGCTGCTAGATGACCCTCCGTGTCGTCTCTGTCAGTGTTCTCAGCTGTTAGATGACCCTCCGTGTCGTCTCTGTCAGTGTTCTCAGCTGTTAGATGACCCTCCGTGTTCTCAGCTGTTAAATGACCCTCCGTGTCGTCTCTGTCAGTGTTCTCAGCTGTTAGATGACCCTCCGTGTGTCTCAGCTGTTAGGAGACCCTCCGTGTCGTCTCTGTCAGTGTTCTCAGCTGTTAGATGACCCTCCGTGTTCTCAGCTGTTAGATGACCCTCCGTGTTGTCTCTGTCAGTGTTCTCAGCTGTTAGGATGACCCTCCGTGTTGTCTCTGTTAGTGTTCTCAGCTGTTAGATGACCCGCCGTGTTCTCAGCTGTTAGATGACCCTCCGTGTTCTCAGCTGTTAGATGACCCTCCGTGTTCTCAGCTGTTAGATGACCCTACCGTGTCGTCTCTGTCAGTGTTCTCAGCTGTTAGATGACCCTCCGTGTTCTCAGCTGTTAGATGACCCTCCGTGTTGTCTCTGTCAGTGTTCTCAGCTGCTAGATGACCCTCCGTGTCGTCTCTGTCAGTGTTCTCAGCTGTTGATGACCCTCCGGTTCTCAGCTGTTGAATGACCCTCCGTGTCGTCTCTGTCAGTGTTCTCAGCTGTTAGATGACCCTCCGTGTTCTCAGCTGTTAGATGACCCTCCGTGTCGTCTCTGTCGTGTTCTCAGCTGTTAGACTGAATCCCTCCGTGTTCTCAGCTGTTAGATGACCCTCCGTGTTGTTTCTGTCAGTGTTCTCAGCTGTTAGATGAGCCCTCCGTGTTCTACAGCTGTTAGATGACCCTCCGTGTTGTTTCTGTCAGTGTTACTCAGCTGCCTAGATGACCCTCCGTGTTGTCTCTGTCAGTGTTCTCAGCTGTTAGATGACCCTCCGTGTTCTCAGCTGCTAGATGACCCTCCGTGTCGTCTCTGTCAGTGTTCTCAGCTGTTAGACTGACCCTCCGTGTTCTCAGCTGTTAGATGACCCTCCGTGTTCTCAGCTGTGTTAGAGACCCTCCGTGTTGTTTCTGTCCGGTGTTCTCAGCTGTTAGATGACCCTCCGTGTCGTCTCTGTCAGTGTTCTCAGCTGTTAGATGACCCTCCGTGTTCTCAGCTGTTAGATGACCCTCCGTGTTGTCTCTGTCAGTGTTCTCAGCTCTAGATGACCCTCCGTGTCGTCTCTCAGTGTTCTCAGCTGTTAGATTGACCCTCAGTGTTCTCAGCGCTGTTAGATGACCCTCCGTGTCGTCTCTGTCAGTGTTCTCAGCTGTTAGATGACCCTCCGTGTTCTCAGCTGTTAGATGACCCTCCGTGTGTCTCTGTCAGTGTTCTCAGCTGCTAGATGACCCTCGTGTCGTCTCTGTCAGTGTTCTCAGCTGTTAGATGACCCTCCGTGTCGTCTCTGTCAGTGTTCTCAGCTGTTAGATGACCCTCCGTGTTCTCAGCTGTTAGATGACCCTCCGTGTCGTCTCTGTCAGTGTTCTCAGCTGTTAATGACCCTCCGTGTTCTCAGCTGTTAGGAGACCCTCCGTGTCGTCTCTGTCAGTGTTTCCAGCTGTTAGATGACCCTCCGTGTTCTCAGCTGTTTAGATGACCCTCCGTGTTGTCTCTGTCAGTGTTCTCAGCTGTTAGATGACCCTCCGTGTTGTCTCTGTTAGTGTTCTCAGCTGTTAGATGACCCGCCGTGTTCTCAGCTGTTAGATGACCCTCCGTGTTCTCAAGCGGTTAGGACCCTCCGTGTTCTCAGCTGTTAGATGACCCTCCGTGTCCGTCTCTGTCAGTGTTCTCAGCTGTTAGATGACCCTCCGTGTTCTCAGCTGTTAGATGACCCTCCGTGTTGTCTCTGTCAGTGTTCTCAGCTGTTAGATGACCCGCCGTGTCTCATCTGTTAGATGACCCTCCGTGTTCTCAGCTGTTAGATGACCCTCCGTGTTGTCTCTGTCAGTGTTCTCACTGTTAGATGACCCCTCCGTGTTCTCAGCTGTTAGATGACCCCTCCGTGTTGTCTCTGTCAGTGTTCTCAGCTGCTAGATGACCTCCGTGTTCTCAGCTGCTAGATGACCCTCCGTGTTCTCAGCTGCTAGATGACCCTCCGTGTTGTCTCTGTCAGTGTTCTCAGCTGCTAGATGAGAACGTGAAGGACGAGTTCTTTGAGGAGACGACAGAGGAGTACGAAGACATCAGACAGGACCACTACGACTCTCTGAAGGTGAGTAACACACACACACACACACACACACACACACACACACACAACACACACACATGAACCACTACGACTCTCTAAAGGTGAGTAACACACACACACACACACACACACACCACACACACACACACACACACACACAGGACCACTACGACTCTCTGAAGGTGAGTAACACACACACACACACACACACACACACACACACACACACACACACACACACACACACACACACACACACACACACAGGACCACTACGACTCTCTAAAGGTGAGTAACACACACACACACACACACACACACAGACACACACATACACACACATACACACACACACACACACACCACACACACACACACACACACACACACACACAGGACCACTACGACTCTCTAAAGGTGAGTAACACACACACACACACACAGACACACACACACCACACACACACACACACACCACAGACAAACATACGCACGTAACACACACACACTGGACCACTAAAACACTCTGAAGGAGATTAGTATCATTGGATGAAGTCTAGGGCTCTGTATTAGGAACAGACTGTCCTGTACTGGAAACAGTCTAGAAGGGGGGAGTGTTTCCAGTCTAACAGACTGTCCTGTACTGGAACAGTCTAGATGGGAGGAGTTGTTCCAGTCTAACAGACTGTCCTGTCCTGTATGGAACAGTCTAGAAGGGGGAGTTGTTCCAGTCTAACAGACTGTCCTGTCCTGTACTGGAACAGTCTAGAAGGGGGGAGTTGTTCCAGTCTAACAGACTGTCCTGTACTGGAACAGTCTAGAAAGGAGGAGTTGTTCCAGTCTAACAGACTGTCCTGTCCTGTACTGGAACAGTCTAGAAGGGAGGAGATGTTCCAGTCTAACAGACTATCCTGTACTGGAACAGTCTAGAAGGAAGAGTTGTTCCAGTCTAACAGACTGTCCTGTACTGGAACAGTCTAGATGGGAGGAGTTGTTCCAGTCTAAACAGACTGTCCTGTACTGGAACAGTCTAGAAGGGGGAGATGTTCCAGTCTAACAGACTGTCCTGTCCTGGAACAGTCTAGAAGGGGGGAGTAGTTCCAGTCTAAGGGCCACAGTTGCAGGGGTAGGACTACTACAGTTGATGAATCCTGGTCCTCAACACTGGTCCAGGCCCTAGCTGGTAGTTTGCTACACTACACTGTAATGGCTGGGCTGTCTGGGAGCTGTTCAGGTAGATGATGAAAGGAGTCTCTGTGTTCTCAGGAGAGGCGCTTCCTGTCTCTAGCCCAGGCCAGGGAGAAAGGACTCCATGTGGACTGGCTTTCTCAGACCAAACCAGTAAGACCCTGATGTCCTGGGACCACTGTCCTCTAGGACTTCAGGGAGTCATTGTCTGCTTGTCATTGTAATGGAAAAGATGAGACTTATTTCTGTCATATTTTGACAGACAATACCTTGACTATGGTGACTGATCCTCTCTCGCTCTCTCTCTCTTTCGCTCTCCGCTCTCTCTCCCGCTCTCTCTCTCTCTCTCTCTCTCTCTCTCTCTCTCTTTCTCTCTGTCTCTCCTCTCTCCTGCTCTCTCTCTCTCTCTTTCGCTCTCCCGCTCTCTCTCTCGCTCTCTGTCTCTCTCTGTCTCTCTCTCTCTCTGTCTGTCTCTCTGTCTCTCTGTGTCTCTCTCCCTCTCTCTCTCTCTCTCTCTCTCTCTCTCTCTCTCCTGCTCTCTCTCTGTCTCTCTCTCTCCCTCTCTCTCTCTCTCTCTCTCCCTCCTCCTGTCAGTGTGTCCTCAGTTCCTGGGTACCCGTGTGTTTGAGGGGTATGATCTGCGGAGGCTGGTGGACTATATCGACTGGAAGCCTTTCTTCGACGTGTGGCAGCTTAGAGGGAAGTACCCTAACAGAGGGTACCCCAAGATCTTCAAGGACAAAACCGTGGGTACGTAGAGGCCATAGAGATACATGTAATGCTATCGCCATTCTAGTGTTGTGATTGGATTTCTATGGAGGTTGATTGACAGGTGTAATATGATATTGTGGTTGATTGACAGGTGTAATATAATATTGTGGTTGATTGGCAGGTGTAATATAATGTTGGACCTGTGGTTGATTGACAGGTGTAATATGATATTGTGGTTGATTGACAGGTGTAATATGATATTGTGGTTGATTGACAGGTGTAATATGATATTGTGGTGATTGACAGGTGTAATATGATATTGTGGTTGATTGACAGGGTAATATGATATTGTGGTTGATTGGCAGGTGTAATATGATATTGTGGTTGATTGACAGGTGTAATATAATATTGTGGTTGATTGACAGGTGTAATATAATATTGTGGTTGATTGACAGGTGTAATATAATATTGTGGTTGATTGACAGGTGTAATATAATATTGTGGTTGATTGACAGGTGTAATATAATATTGTGGTTGATTGACAGGTGTAATATAATATTGTGGTTGATTGACAGGTGTAATATGATATTGTGGTTGATTGAAGGTGTAATATGATATTGTGGTTGATTGACAGGTGTAATATGATGTTGTGGTTGATTGACAGGTGTAATATGATATTGTGGTTGATTGATACAGGTGTAACATGTATATTGTGGTTGATTGACAGGTGTAATATGATATTGTGGTGATTGACAGGTGTAATATGATATTGTGGTTGATTGACCGGTGTAATATGATATTGTGGCTGTGGTTGATTGACAGGTTGTAATATGATTATTGTGGTTGATTGACAGGTGTAATATGATATTGTGTTGATTGACAGGTGTAATATGATATTGTGGTTGATTGACAGGTGTAATATGATCTTGTGGCTGTGGTTGATTGACTGATAATATATCATGTTATAATGGACCTGTACAGGTGAGGAAGCTCGAGGGGCTGTTTGCATGACGCCCCAGCGACTCCTCAACAGACTGATCGATAATAAGGGTCTCTGGGGGCGTGGCCTGGTGGGCTTCTGGCCACGCCCAGAGTGTAGGAGACGACATCCAGGTGTACGAGCATGACGTCACACCTCGCTCGCCACGCCCCTCGCCACCTTCTACGGACTACGCCCAACAGGTGAGTAGCAGAGGAGATCTGGAACAGGTGGTGTTAGTTCATGGGTGTGGGGGCGGGGTCTGTGTGGGGGCGGGGTCTCTGTCTGTGTGGGGGCGGGGTCTGTCTGTGTGGGCTGGGGTGTGGGCAGGGTCTGTGTGGGCGGGGTCTGTGTGGGGCGGGGTCTGGGTGTGTGGGGGCGGGGTCTGGGTGGTGGGGGCGAGGTCTGGGTGTGTCTGTGTTCAGTTAATTTCCGTTGTAAATCTGTAACAAGTAGGGCTGTCCCCGACAAAGAAAATAAATCTTGGTCGACCAAGAATCCATCTGTTCTTTTCGACCCAATCGATTGGTCTAAATGTTAAACGTATTTTCCATATATAGAAACAAACCTGTGTGTTTTAATCAAATCAACTACATTCACTGATGCTGGTCTGATGCTTTAAGCACACTGTTTTATGAAATAATTAAGACCACACTGACTCGAGGGATTCCGACCAGCAATTGAATTTGATTGCTGCTCTGCGTTAAACAAAACAGCTAGTGACTGTGTGACTAACACACGCTGTCTCTCTCTCCTCCCCGCTGTCTCTCTCTCCTCCCCGCTGTCTCTCTCTCCTCCCCGCTGTCTCTCTCTCCTCCCCGCTGTCTCTCTCTCCTCCCCGCTGTCTCTCTCTCCTCCCCGCTGTCTCTCTCTCCTCCCTGCTGTCTCTCTCTCCTCCCTGCTGTCTCTCTCTCCTCCCTGCTGTCTCTCTCTCCTCCCTGCTGTCTCTCTCTCTCCTCCCTGCTGTCTCTCTCTCTCCTCCCTGCTGTCTCTCTCTCTCCTCCCTGTCCATCTCTCTCTCTCCTCCCTGTCCTCTCTCTCTCTCCTCCCTGCTGTCTCTCTCTCTCCTCCCTGCTCTCTCTCTCTCCTCCCGGCTCTCTCTCTCTCCTCCCGGTCCTCTCTCTCTCCTCCCTGCTGTCATCTCTCCTCCCTGCTGTCTCTCTACTCCCTGCTGTCTCTCTCTCCTCCCCGCTGTCTCTCTCCTCCCTGCTGTCGCTCTCTCCTCTCCGCTGTCTCTCTCCACCCCGCTGTCGCTCTCTCCTCCCCGCTGTCTCTCTCCACCCCGCTGTCTCTCTCTCCTCCCTGCTGTCTCTCTCTCCTCCCCGCTGTCTCTCTCCACCCCGCTGTCTCTCTCTCCTCCCCGCTGTCTCTCTCTCCTCCCCGCTGTCTCTCTCTCCTCCCTGCTGGCTGTCTCTCTCTCCTCCCTGCTGTCTCTCTCTCCTCCCCGCTGTCTCTCTCTCTCCTCCCTGCTGTCTCTCTCTCCTCCCCGCTGTCTCTCTCCTCCCTGCTGCAGCGACCACCACACATCAACAGTGTGTATAGCGCTGTCTGTGTTGCTGAAGCTGCTGGGGGATGTTTACTGGTTGCTCAGGAGGTAAAGGGGAAGTCAGATGTGTGGATCAAGAAACATAAGTTCTGGAGAAAGCGCTGCGTCAATATTTTGGACGATGTGTGTGCCAAACAGGTGCTGTTAGATTACAATATCATTTTTCTGACCGTTTGGAACAATGTAAACAACACTAAATACATTATAAGCGTACCAGAGAGTCTTGTTGTCATGTTTTTTGTTTGTTTTGTAAAGCCTTTATTACAACAAAGAATAAAAAACAGTCGCATTCATTGGTGAATGAAATTTCTGAAAGGGAACTTTAATTATTCAATGGTCGCTTTTATTTTATTTCAAAAGTAAAATGCTTGATTGCATTTCACATCGTGAACGACTCGTAATGCTGTGTGATGACATGAATAAGTTATTGATCGATACAGTAGCCTGTATACAATGCAAAGTATTCAGACCCCTCGACTTTTTCCACATTCTGTTACATTACAGCCTTGTTTCATCATCAATACAACGTAATCAGAAAGCAAAAACAGGTTTTTATAAAATAAAATGGCAAATTTATTACAAATAAAAAACAGATACCTTATTTACATAAGTATTCAGACCCTTTGCTATGAGACTATAAATTGAGCTCAGGCGCATCCTGTTTCCATTGATCATCCTTGAGATGTTTCTACAACTTGATTGGAGTCCACCTGTGGTAAATTCAATTGATTGGACATGATTTGGAAAGGCACACACCTGTTTATATAAGGTCCCACAGTTGACGGTGCATTATTTGTGTTGCACCATTGTTCTTACAAAATATAACCATATGTAATTTCAGTAGCACATGTCTTAGACTGATGGACTACGTCACCCCTACAGCCTCCACAATGGATCAGTCCACTCAGACAGGCCTCCACAATGGATTAGTCCACTCAGACAGGCCTCCACAATGGATCAGTCCACTCAGACAGGCCTCCACAATGGATTAGTCCACTCAGACAGGCCTCCGCAATGGATTAGTCCACTGAGACAGACCTCCACAATGGATCAGTCCACTCAGACAGGCCTCCACAATGGATTAGTCCACTGAGACAGGCCTCCACAATGGATCAGTCCACTGAGACAGGCCTCCACAATGGATTAGTCCACTCAGACAGGCCTCCACAATGGATTAGTCCACTGAGACAGGCCTCCACAATGGATCAGTCCACTCAGACAGGCCTCCACAATGGATCAGTCCACTCAGACAGGCCTCCATAATGGATCAGTCCACTCAGACAGACCTCCACAATGGATCAGTCCACTGAGACAGGCCTCCACAATGGATCAGTCCACTGAGACAGGCCTCCACAATGGATCAGTCCACTAACAGGCCTCCACAATGGATTAGTCCACTCAGACAGGCCTCCACAATGGATTAGTCCACTCAGACAGGCCTCCACAATGGATCAGTCAACTGAGACAGGCCTCCACAATGGATCAGTCCACTAACAGGCCTCCACAATGGATTAGTCCACTCAGACAGGCCTCCACAATGGATTAGTCCACTCAGACAGGCCTCCACAATGGATTAGTCCACTCAGACAGGCCTCCACAATGGATTAGTCCACTGAGACAGGCCTCCACAATGGATTAGTCCACTCAGACAGGCCTCCACAATGGATCAGTCCACTCAGACAGGCCTCCACAATGGATCAGTCCACTCAGACAGACCTCCACAATGGATCAGTCCACTGAGACAGGCCTCCACAATGGATCAGTCCACTGAGACAGGCCTCCACAATGGATCAGTCCACTGAGACAGGCCTCCACAATGGATCAGTCCACTAACAGGCCTCCACAATGGATTAGTCCACTCAGACAGGCCTCCACAATGGATTAGTCCACTCAGACAGGCCTCCACAATGGATTAGTCCACTCAGACAGGCCTCCACAATGGATTAGTCCACTGAGACAGGCCTCCACAATGGATTAGTCCACTCAGACAGGCCTCCACAATGGATCAGTCCACTCAGACAGGCCTCCACAATGGATCAGTCCACTCAGACAGGCCTCCACAATGGATTAGTCCACTGAGACAGGCCTCCACAATGGATCAGTCCACTGAGACAGGCCTCCACAATGGATTAGTCCACTCAGACAGACCTCCACAATGGATCAGTCCACTGAGACAGGCCTCCACAATGGATTAGTCCACTAACAGGCCTCCACAATGGATCAGTCCACTGAGACAGGCCTCCACAATGGATCAGTCCACTGAGACAGGCCTCCACAATGGATCAGTCCACTGAGACAGGCCTCCACAATGGATCAGTCCACTGAGACAGGCCTCCACAATGGATTAGTCCACTCAGACAGACCTCCACAATGGATTAGTCCACTGAGACAGGCCTCCACAATGGATCAGTCCACTGAGACAGGAGCCAATCAGAAAGGTGTCTCGTACACCAACTGTTATTATTGGGTTGCTACTGCTCGACTAAAGAAATCTGGGTCGACCAACAAGTCTACGGACCAAACAATGGACCAGCGGACTAAATGGGGTCCGACCCTAATAACAAACATGTACTGTAAGATAACTGTGTGTTTTGTCTTGCAGGCAGAGAAGGACAGTGCCAGCTCAGACCCCTATTACTGCCTGTCTGACTTCGTGGCCCCGAGGGCCAGCGGTGTGTCTGACTACATGGGGATGTTTGCTGTAGCTGTGTTTGGAGCGGAGGAGCTGAGCAAACAGTTTGAGACCCAGGGAGACGACTACAACAGTATCATGGTCAAGGCTTTGGCTGACCGCCTGGCCGAGGTATGGACTCTAGTGTTACTACACTGATAGTCTGGCTGAGGTATGGACTCTAGTGTTACTGACCGTCTAGCTGAGGTATGGACTCTAGTGTTACTATACTGATAGTCTGGCTGAGGTATGGACTCTAGTGTTACTATACTGACCGTCTGGCTGAGGTATGGACTCTAGTGTTACTATACTGACCGTCTAGCTGAGGTATGGACTCTAGTGTTACTATACTGACCGTCTGGCTGAGGTATGGACTCTAGTGTTACTATACTGACCGTCTGGCTGAGGTATGGACTCTAGTGTTACTATACTGACCGTCTGGCTGAGGTATGGACTCTAGTGTTACTATACTGACCGTCTGGCTGAGGTATGGACTCTAGTGTTACTATACTGACCGTCTGGCTGAGGTATGGACTCTAGTGTTACTATACTGACACCTAGCTGAGGCATACGTGACAGACGGATAACTACAGGCCAATAGGAAGCCATACGTGACAGACTGATAACTACAGGCCAATAGGAAGCCATACGTGACAGACTGATAACTACAGGCCAATAGGAAGCCATACATGACAGACTGATATAACTACAGGCCAATAGGAAGCCATACGTGACAGACTGATAACTACAGGCCAATAGGAAGCCATACGTGACAGACTGATAACTACAGGCCAATAGGAAGCCATACGTGACAGACTGATAACTAGAGGCCAATAGGAAGCCATACGTGACAGACTGATAACTACAGCCCAATAGGAAGCCATACATGACAGACTGATATAACTACAGGCCAATAGGAAGCCATACGTGACAGACTGATAACTACAGGCCAATAGGAAGCCATACATAAGACTGATAACTACAGGCCAATAGGAAGCCATACGTGACAGACTGATAACTACAGCCCAATAGGAAGCCAGTAATAGTCCAGGTGAAACAGTGACGTTAAGAGTCCATGAGAAGCTGAAGGTGTGTGTGTCTCCGGTCCTCCAGGCGTTTGCTGAGGAGCTCCACGCCAGGGCGCGTAGGGAACTGTGGGGCTATAGCGTGGAGGAGAACCTCCTGACTGAAGACATGCACAGGATACGTTACGAAGGCATCAGGCCAGCAGCAGGATACCCCTCCCAGCCTGACCACACTGAGAAGACCTCCATGTGGACGCTGGGCGAGGTGGAGGAGAAAACGGGTAGGCTCTTCCTCCTCTCCCTTCATCTGAACTGATCTGAAACTACTGACCAGGTGAAAGACGGCCTAACGAGGAGCTTTCAAACATATTGTTTCCACCTGTCCCAGTCTTTTCCTATCAGTGCAGATGAAGGTTTAATTGAGATAGGGGGGGGCGTAGAGTAGTTTCTGCATTGTAGACTTCTTTCTGTGTTGGTTGTGTTTTATGACCGATAACTTGAGCCGCTTGAGGAAGTCTTCTAAATGAGGTTTTTGACGACGATGATGTCTGATGTTTTTTTTTTTTTCTCTCCCAGGTATCAAGTTGACGGAGTCTCTGGCCATGACCCCAGCAGCTGCCGTCTCTGGGCTGTACTTCTCTAACCCTAAAGCTACCTACTTCGCAGTGGGAAAGATCACCAGAGAACAGGTACTGATACAGGCTCAGAGTTTAATGTAACGGATTAACAGCCCACCATAAGGGGGCGCTGTTTTCAAACCCCACTGACACTCGGGCTCCCGAGTGGCGCAGCGGTCTAAGGCACTGCATCCTCAGTGCAAGAGGTGTCACTACAGTCCCCGGTTCGAATCCTGTCTAACTGTCTAAAAGCTCTGCAGTTGTATATTTGGTTTGCTAATTTAGTAGCCACGTTAGCTATCTAACTAAGTGGTTAGCTTCTTCCAAAATCAGGCATTCGCCTAGTAACAGCAGAGAATCCCCTCCTGAGTCAAGAGCCTTGCTGTCTAGTATATGTTTTGTGCAGCAAACTGAGTAGTATTTTTTCAGTGTACTTGTATAGTTGAGGTCAGAAACTGTCCAAAATGTTCGCAATGCGCTCGTTAGCATTTAGTTAGCGTTCTCTATGGGATTTTAACATGTACTTGGGGCGGCAGGTAACCTAGCGGTTAGAGCGTTGGGCCGCTAACCGAAAGGTTGCTGGATCGAATCCTCAAACTGACAAAGGTAAAAAATCTGTCGTTCTGCCCCCTGAACAAGGCAGTTAACCCCACTGTTCCCCGACAGGCCGTCATTGTAAATAAAAACGTGTTCTTAACCAAGTACCCATCAATCTATATGCTACCATTCATACAGAGGCCCGTCTTCTGCCCAACAACAACATCATTAGACTAGGACGGGTTTATCTGAGCAGTCTGGGTGTCGCATACCCGCCGTCGTGAGGCTCAGGGATGCCACCGCCGAGCTAAAGTGGCACTCATAAAAAATTGGTTCAAGGTTGGCAGGTCTAGTCTCATCACCTACTCGTGGATGTCATGACATTATGTTGCTGCTGTTAATGTGTGGTATGTCATGACATGTTAATGTGTGGTATGTCATGACATGTTAATGTGTGGTATGTCATGACATTATGTTGCTGTTGTTAATGTGTGGTATGTCATGACATGTTAATGTGTGGTATGACATGTTAATGTGTGGTATGTCATGACATGTTAATGTGTGGTATGTCATGACATTATGTTAATGTGTGATGTGATGACATTATGTTAATGTGTGGTATGTCATTATGTTGATGTTGTTAATGTGTGGTATGTCATGACATGTTAATGTGTGGTATGTCATTATGTTGATGTTGTTAATGTGTGGTATGTCATGAGAGTATGTTGATGTTAATGTGTGGTATGTCATGACATGTTAATGTGTGGTATGTCATTATGTTGATGTTGTTAATGTGTGGTATGTCATGAGAGTATGTTGATGTTAATGTGTGGTATGTCATGACATGTTAATGTGTGGTATGTCATTATGTTGATGTTGTTAATGTGTGGTATGTCATGAGAGTATGTTGATGTTAATGTGTGGTATGTCATGACATGTTAATGTGTGGTATGTCATTATGTTGATGTTGTTAATGTGTGGTATGTCATGAGAGTATGTTGATGTTAATGTGTGGTATGTCATGACATGTTAATGTGTGGTATGTCATGACATTATGTTAATGTCTGGTATGTCATGACATTATGTTAATGTCTGGTATGTCATGACATTATGTTAATGGTGTTCATGTGTGGTTTGTCATGACATTATGTTAATGGTGTTCATGTGTGGTTTGTCATGCCATTATGTTAATGGTGTTATGTGTGGTATGTCATGACATGTTAATGGTGTTCATGTCTGGTATGTCATGACATGTTAATGGTGTTAATGTCTGGTATGTCATGACATTATGTTAATGTCTGGTATGTCATGACATTATGTTAATGTCTGGTATGTCATGACATGTTAATGGTGTTAATGTCTGGTTTGTCATGACATTATATTAATGTGTGGTATGTCATGACATTGTTACTGTTGTTAATGTGTGGTATGTCATGACATTATGTTAATGTTTGGTATGTCATGACATTATGTTAATGGTGTTAATGTCTGGTATGTCATGACATGTTAATGTGTGGTATGTCATGACATTATGTTAATGTGTGGTATGTCATGACATTGTTAATGTGTGGTATGTCATGACATTGTTAATGTCTGGTATGTCATGACATTGTTAATGTCTGGTATGTCATGACATTATGTTAATGGTGTTAATGTGTGGTATGTCATGACATGTTAATGGTGTTCATGTCTGGTATGTCATGACATGTTAATGGTGTTCATGTCTGGTATGTCATGCCATTATGTTAATGTCTGGTATGTCATGACATGTTAATGGTATTAATGTCTGGTATGTCATGACATTGTTAATGTGTGGTATGTCATGACATTGTTACTGTTAATGTGTGGTATGTCATGACATTATGTTAATGTGTGGTATGTCATGACATTATGTTAATGTGTGGTATGTCACGACATTGTTAATGTCTGGTATGTCATGACATTATGTTAATGTCTGGTATGTCATGACATTATGTTAATGTATGGTATGACATTATGTTAATGTGTGGTATGTCATGACATGTTAATGCTGTTAATGTCTGGTGTGTCATGACATGTTAATGGTGTTAATGTGTGGTATGTCATGACATTATGTTAATGTGTGGTATGTCATTATGTTGATGTTGTTAATGTGTGGTATGTCATGAGAGTATGTTGATGTTAATGTGTGGTATGTCATGACATGTTAATGTGTGGTATGTCATGACATGTTAATGTGTGGTATGTCATGACATTATGTTAATGTCTGGTATGTCATGACATTATGTTAATGGTGTTCATGTGTGGTTTGTCATGACATTATGTTAATGGTGTTATGTGTGGTATGTCATGACATGTTAATGGTGTTAATGTCTGGTATGTCATGACATTATGTTAATGTCTGGTATGTCATGACATGTTAATGGTGTTAATGTCTGGTTTGTCATGACATTATATTAATGTGTGGTATGTCATGACATTGTTACTGTTGTAAATGTCTGGTATGTCATGACATGTTAATGTGTGGTATGTCATGACATTGTTAATGTGTGGTATGTCATGACATTGTTAATGTGTGGTATGTCATGACATTGTTAATGTCTGGTATGTCATAACATTGTTAATGTCTGGTATGTCATGACATTGTTAATGTCTGGTATGTCATGACATTATGTTAGTGTGGTATGTCATGACATGTTAATGGTGTTAATGTCTGGTATGTCATGACATTATGTTAATAGTGTTAATGTGTGGTTTGTCATGACATTATGTTAATGGTGTTAATGTGTGGTTTGTCATGACATTATGTTAATGGTGTTAATGTGTGGTATGTCATGACATGTTAATGGTGTTAATGTCTGGTATGTCATGCCATTATGTTAATGTGTGGTATGTCATGACATGTTAATGGTGTTAATGTCTGGTATGTCATGACATGTTAATGGTATTAATGTCTGGTTTGTCATGACATTAATGTGTGGTATGTCATGACATTGTTAATGTGTGGTATGTCATGACATTGTTACTGTTGTTAATGTGTGGTATGTCATGACATTATGTTAATGTGTGGTATGTCATGACATTGTTACTGTTGTTAATGTGTGGTATGTTAATGTGTGGTATGTCATGACATTATGTTAATGTCTGGTATGTCATGACATTATGTTAATGGTGTTAATGTCTGGTATGTCATGACATGTTAATGTGTGGTATGTCATGACATTATGTTAATGTGTGGTATGTCACAACATTGTTAATGTCTGGTATGTCATGACATTATGTTAATGTCTGGTATTTCATGACATTATGTTAATGTATGGTATGACATTATGTTAATGTCTGGTATGTCACGACATTGTTAATGTCTGGTATGTCATGACATTATGTTAATGTCTGGTATGTCATGACATTATGTTAATGTATGGTATGACATTATGTTAATGCTGTTAATGTCTGGTGTGTCATGACATGTTAATGGTGTTAATGTGTGGTGTGTCATGACATGTTAATGGTGTTAATGTGTGGTGTGTCATGACATGTTAATGGTGTTAATGTGTGGTGTGTCATGACATGTTAATGGTGTTAATGTGTGGTGTGCCATGTTACCATAGGTGGAGGACTATGCTGGGAGGAAAGAGATGCCAGTGTCAGAGGTGGAACGCTGGCTGGGGCCAATCCTGGGCTACGACACCGACTGACAGCGATACTTCAACCAATCCTGGGCTACGACACTTCTGCATCCACAACCACTACCTAGAAAACAGAGGCGCTGCTCAATGGTCATGTCTAGATGGGATACAGCTTTTGTCAAATTGATGTCAAAAGTTGACAAATTCTAACCCTTTTCCCTTAATCCAATTCTCCTAACCTGCTACGTTAATTCACCCTAACCTGCTACGTTAATTCACCCTAACCTGCTGCGTTAATTCACCCTAACCTGCTACGTTAATTCACCCTAACCTGCTACGTTAATTCACCCTAACCTGCTACGTTAATTCACCCTAACCTGCTACGTTAATTCACCCTAACCTGCTGTGTTAATTCACCCTAACCTGCTACGTTAATTCACCCTAACCTGCTACGTTAATTCACCCTAACCTGCTGCGTTAATTCACCCTAACCTGCTATGTTAATTCTCCTAACCTGCTATGTTAATTCTCCTAACCTTAACCTAATACTCCTAACCTGCTATGTTAATTCTCCTAACCTGCTATGTTAATTCTCCTAACCTGCTATGTTAATTCTCCTAACCTTAACCTAATACTCCTAACCTGCTATGTTAATTCTCCTAACCTGCTATGTTAATTCTCCCAACCTTAACCTAATACTCCTAACCTGCTACGTTAATTCTCCCTAACCTGCTATGTTAATTCTCCTAACCTGCTATGTTAATTCTCCTAACCTTAACCTAATACTCCTAACCTGCTATGTTAATTCTCCTAACCTGCTATGTTAATTCTCCTAACCTTAACCTAATACTCCTAACCTGCTATGTTAATTCTCCTAACCTTAACCTAATACTCCTAACCTGCTGTGTTAATTCTCCTAACCTGCTACGTTAATTCTCCCTAACCTGCTGTGTTAATTCTCCTAACCTTAACCTAATACTCCTAATCTGCTGTGTTAATTCTCCTAACCTTAACCTAATACTCCTAACCTGCTATGTTAATTCTCCTAACCTGCTATGTTAATTCTCCTAACCTTAACCTAATACTCCTAACCTGCTATGTTAATTCTCCTAACCTTAACCTAATACTCCTAACCTGCTATGTTAATTCTCCTAACCTTAACCTAATACTCCTAACCTGCTACGTTAATTCTCCTAACCTGCTGCGTTAATTCTCCTAACCTGCTGCGTTAATTCTCCTAACCTGCTACGTTAATTCTCCCAACCTGCTATGTTAATTCTCCTAACCTTAACCTAATGCTCCTAACCTGCTGCGTTAATTCTCCTAACCTGCTATGTTAATTCTCCTAACCTGCTATGTTAATTCTCCTAACCTTAACCTAATACTCCTAACCTGCTGTGTTAATTCTCCTAACCTGCTATGTTAATTCTCCTAACCTGCTATGTTAATTCTCCTAACCTTAACCTAATACTCCTAACCTGCTATGTTAATTCTCCTAACCTTAACCTAATACTCCTAACCTGCTACGTTAATTCTCCTAACCTGCTGCGTTAATTCTCCTAACCTGCTGCGTTAATTCTCCTAACCTGCTACGTTAATTCTCCTAACCTTAACCTAATGCTCCTAACCTGCTATGTTAATTCTCCTAACCTTAACCTAATACTCCTAACCTGCTATGTTAATTCTCCCAACCTTAACCTAATTCTCCTAACTTGCTACGAAAAGTAAATTCTGAAAAAAGCTGCATCCCTTCTAGAACCTACTTAAAGGGCCAGATACATTTTTTTTAACGTACACTTCACGTGAACCAAGACTCAACTTGAAAAAAAAAGTTTATTTTCTATTTTTTTTATAGCTATTTTCAAAATGGCCACCTGTCAGTAAAGAAATGGAGCTGTTTGTATGGTCTAACATTTTACAGTTTTAATATAACAGCTGTTGTCAAAGTCATTTATACTTTTTAATGCCAATCACAATCTTAGATTTTAAATAATTAACAGATTCATATGGTTAATGTCAGAGTTTGATTTTATCATTAGGGACATATTAAGTTCTAGAAGACTTACATTTCCTCAGCAGTTTTTTTTATTTGAGATTGTATTTATGCTAATTAGATACAACTTGTTTACAAAATTATAATTAGTAAACATGGTCTTCATCACAAAATGTGCACTTACTTGACATGCTGTATTAATATCTAAACCTCTATAAAAAAGTACATGTTTTTATGAATGGTTATTGTAAATTACGGATTTGAATGATTTTTGATTTGTTTCACAATTTGTCTTAAAGAAAATTTTGCCAAAAACTATGACTGACCAGCTGTCATTGTCATCGATTTACCCTGGAGGTGTCCAGTATTTCTGAAAATAAATAGTGATTTTTATGTTATGAATGTTCTGAGATTACAATGTTTTATCTGGAGACCATATTCATTTAGTATAAAAGAATTTGCTCAGTATGTTGTCTCTCTCTCTTGTCTGCTGTATTATACGATTACAAAACAACACTAACTACAGCACGCTTAACAGTTTATATACTATATTGTCTGGCCTTGTATTGACATATTGATTGATTGGTTGATTGATCGGGATATGTCTCCCATGATAAAAATGGAACAGCAACATTACTGACATACCGCAAGCTAATCATATTTTAACGAATTTGAATGTCTCCAAACGGATTGAATCCAGCAGAATCTCCTAACCACCGTCGGTGTACTACGCCGTTATTCAATAACAGTAGTGTCGGTATCTTCCGTCATCCGTTCATGTTGCTGCACCATCTGTTTCCCAATGATACCGGAAGAGGGGGCACGGTGATCATGTTGAAGTCTCGGTTCACACACACACCTGCACACCTCCTCCCTTTCTGAATATGTAACGATTCCAACATACTGGGTTATTGTAGAGCTCCGGTCAGCAGCATCCCTGGCGCAGCTTTCTGTCGCCTCCACACGGATACTCCCGTTCGGTTCTGTCGGGGCTCTGTCGCCTCCACACGGATACTCCCGTTCGGTTCTGTCGGGGCTCTGTCGCCTCCACACGGATACTCCCGTTCGGTTCTGTCGGGGCTCTGTCACCTCCACACGGATACTCCCGTTCGGTTCTGTCGGGGCTCTGTCGCCTCCACACGGATACTCCCGTTCGGCTCTGTCGGGGCTCTGTCGCGGACGGCAACTATGGCTGATGCGGGAGAAGCCGGCGAGGATGAAATCCAGTTCTTACGAACCGTAAGTGTATTTCTAAGCGATTACGCTGTTGTAATATGTCGGTTTGATACTGCTGTTGACTTGTCTGCATCACGTTAGAATCCACCGGCTCGGTTCTGGCTGTTGGCGCAGAGTTTACCGCAAGCTGCTGCGCCCGAGCTGAGCGCAGAGACTACAATGGACAGCTTTATGTTATGTCATGTTTAATTTACGACTAAATGAATTAGACTTTTAAGTTCACTAGATTCTTGACGAATGGTTGAACGTGATTCGTCATGACGATGTCGCATCATCTAGGGTGCCATCTGGAAGTCGCATCGTGGGTGTCGGAAGGATGGAGCGACCGAGCTTGGTTTTACTGTAAAAAGTAGCCTACGGATGCCGAGGTGGTGAAATAGGACAAATAGGGTGAAAAACAATGATTTTAGATGTCACGGATTGAATTGTGGACAAAGGTAGTAGTTTATATCTATGGAATAGCTGTTATTGAGCCCTATGCTAAACACTGAGTTAAAACACTTTGCTCCATCCTATCGGTTCACCACTGCAGTCAGCTACATGCCGTGAGATGGGTTTGACAGCGAGAGGAGGGAGGCAGTATGTGGGGATGAATAGGAACATATATATTCATCCACTGCAGTCAGCTACATGCCGTGAGATGGGTTTGACAGCGAGGGGAGGGAGGTAGTTGTGGTGATGAATAGGAACGTATATATTCATTTGTTGATAGTCTACTACTGCAAAGGTGTTTCAACGATGTTATCTACCTGGGCAGTGTGTGTGTTTGTTCATCTACATCTAGGCTGTAATACCCAGTCCATCTAGGCTGTAATACCCAGTCCATCTGGGCTGTAATACCCAGTCCATCTAGGCTGTAATACCCAGTCCATCTAGGCTGTAATACCCAGTCCATCTAGGCTGTAATGCCCAGTCCATCTAGGCTGTAATGCCCAGTCCATCTAGGCTGTAATACCCAGTCCATCTAGGCTGTAATACCCAGTCCATCTAGGCTGTAATACCCAGTCCATCTAGGCTGTAATACCCAGTCCATCTAGGCTGTAATACCCAGTCCATCTAGGCTGTAATACCCAGAATGCCCAGTCCATCTAGGCTGTAATACCCAGTCCATCTAGGCTGTAATGCCCAGTCCATCTAGGCTGTAATGCCCAGTCCATCTAGGCTGTAATACCCAGTCCATCTAGGCTGTAATACCCAGTCCATCTAGGCTGTAATACCCAGTCCATCTAGGCTGTAATACCCAGTCCATCTAGGCTGTAATACCCAGTCCATCTAGGCTGTAATGCCCAGTCCATCTAGGCTGTAATACCCAGTCCATCTAGGCTGTAATACCCAGTCCATCTAGGCTGTAATACCCAGTCCATCTAGGCTGTAATACCCAGTCCATCTAGGCTGTAATGCCCAGTCCATCTAGGCTGTAATACCCAGTCCATCTAGGCTGTAATACCCAGTCCATCTAGGCTGTAATACCCAGTCCATCTAGGCTGTAATACCCAGTCCATCTAGGCTGTAATACCCAGTCCATCTAGGCTGTAATACCCAGAATGCCCAGTCCATCTAGGCTGTAATGCCCAGTCCATCTAGGCTGTAATACCCAGTCCATCTAGGCTGTAATACCCAGTCCATCTAGGCTGTAATACCCAGTCCATCTAGGCTGTAATGCCCAGTCCATCTAGGCTGTAATGCCCAGTCCATCTAGGCTGTAATACCCAGTCCATCTAGGCTGTAATACCCAGTCCATCTAGGCTGTAATGCCCAGTCCATCTAGGCTGTAATGCCCAGTCCATCAGAATGTGGGAGCTGGTGTCCACATGTCTGTTTGTTTGCATAGTGATGTAAGCTAATTTATTTATTTTTAATCATAATTTTCTGTAATTTGATTGGCTGTATTTTTTAACATAATGACAATTGCTACCTTCTAGATAGCAGCCTCTCTCCCCTCCTCTGCCCTGGGCTGATCTTACAGCATCACTCCTGAACAGAATGTCTGCCTCCTGCTCTCTCTCTCTCTCTCCTGCTCTCTCTCCTCTCCTGCTCTCTCTCTCTATCTCTCTCTCCTGCTCTCTCTCTCTCTCTCTCTCTCTCTCTCTCTCTCCTCTCTCTCTTTCTCTCTTTCTCTCTTTCACTCTGCTCTCTCTCTCTCTCTCTTTCTCTCCTGCTCTCTCTCTCTCTCTCTTTCTCTCCTGCTCTCTCTCTCTCTCTCTCTCTTTCTCTCCTGCTCTCTCTCTCTCTCTCTCTTTCTCTCCTGCCTCTCTCTCTCTCTCTCTCTCTCTCCTCTCTCTCTCCTCCTCTCTCTCTCTCCTGCTCTCTCTCTCTCCTGCTCTCTCTCCTGCTCTCTCTCTCTCTCTCTCTCTCCTGTTCTCTCTCTCTCTCTCCTCTCCCTCTCTCTCCTGCTCTCTCTCTCTCTCCTGCTCTCTCTCTCTCTCCTCTCTCCTGTTCTCTCTCTCTCTCTTTCTCTCCTGCTCTCTCTCTCTCTCTCTCTCTCTGTCTCTCTGTATCTCAATGCAAAAATAGGAGGAGAGATGTCTGTCTGTAGGCTAAACACAGGAGTGGTTGATACTGACTGCTGGTTTGGCTTCAATCCAGACCAATACAGATATGCGTATGGAGTCATATGGTTTGTTAAACTTTGCAATCATTGTTTTTTGTTTGTTTGACATTTTAAAGGGACACATCTGAGTCACAGCACCAGGCTGTTATGGAATTGGTCTTATTGTAGTCTAGGCTGTCGTCTCATCATCAGGCTGTTATAAACTCAGCAACAACAAAAAAGAAACGTCCTCTCACTGTCAACTGTGTTTGTTTTCAGCAAACTTTAACATGTGTAAATATTTGTATGAACATAAGATTCAACAACAGACATAAACTGAACAATGTCCACAGACATGTGACTAACAGAAATTGAATAATGTGTCCCTGAACAAGGGGGGGGGGTCAAAATCAAAAGTAACAGTCAGTATCTGGTGTGGCCACCAGCTGCATTAAGTTCTGCAGTGCATCTCCTCGTCGTGGACTGCACCAGATTTGCCAGTTCTTGCTGTGAGATGTTACCCCACTCTTCCACCAAGGCACCTGCAAGTTCCCGGACATTTCTGGGGGGAATCAGGTAGTCCTGAGGCGTGGTCCTAGGGCTCAGGTCCTCCGAGAGAAAGAGAGAGAGAGAATTAGAGAGAGCATACTTAAATTCACACAGGACACCGGATAAGACAGGAGAAATACTCCAGATATAACAGACTGATCCTAGCCCCCCGACACACAAACTATTGCAGCATAAATACTGGAGGCTGAGACAGGAGGGGTCAGGAGACACTGTGGCCCCATCCGACGATACCTCCTGACAGGGCCAAACAGGAAGGATATAACCCCACCCACTTTGCCAAAGCACAGCCCCCACACCACTAGAGGGATACATTCAACCACCAACTTACCATCCTGAGACAAGGCCGAGTATAGCCCACAAAGATCTCCCCCACGGCACGAACCCGAGGGGGGGGGGGGGGCAACCCAGACAAGAAGATCACGTCAGAGACTCAACCCGCTCAAGTGACGCACCCCTCCTAGGGACGGCATGGAAGAGCACCAGTAAGCCAGTGACTCAGCCCCTGTAATAGGGTTAGAGGCAGAGAATCCCAGTGGAAAGAGGGGAACCGGCAAGGCAGAGACTGCAAGGGCGGTTCGTTGCTCCAGAGCCTTTCCGTTCACCTTCACACTCCTGGGCCAGACTATACTCAATCATAGGACCTACTGAAGAGATAAGTCTTCAGTAAAGACTTAAAGGTTGAGACTGAGTCTGCGTCTCTCACATGGGTAGGCAGACCATTCCATAAAAATGGAGCTCTATAGGAGAAAGCCCTGCCTCCAGCTGTTTGCTTAGAAATTCTAGGGACAGTAAGGCCTGTGTCTTGTGACCGTAGCGTACGTGTAGGTATGCACGGCAGGACCAATTCGGAAAGATAGATAGGAGCAAGCCCATGTAATGCTTTGTAGGTTAGCAGTAAAGCCTTGAAATCAGCCCTTGCCTTAACAGGAAGCCAGTGTAGAGAGGCTAGCACTGGAGTAATATGATCAAAGTTTTGGGTTCTAGTCAAGATTCTAGCAGCCGTATTTAGCACTAACTGAAGTTTGTTTAGTTCTTTATCCGGGTAGCCGGAAAGTAGAGCATTGCAGTAGTCTAACCTAGAAGTGACAAAGCATGGATACATTTTTCTGCCAAATTTTTGGACAGAAAGTTTCAGATTTTTGCAATGTTACGTAGATGGAAAAAAGCTGTCCTTGAAATATTCTTGATAAGTTCGTCAAAAGTGAGATTGGTGTCCAGAGTAACGCCGAGGTCCTTCACAGTTTTATTTGAGACGACTGTACAACCATCCAGATTAATTGTCAAATCCAACAGAAGATCTCTTTGTTTCTTGGGACCTAGAACAAACATCTCTGTTTTGTCCGAGTTTAAAAGTATTCAAGGCTCTTTGCCGCCATCCACTTCCTTATGTCTGAAACACAGGCTTCCAGAGAGGGACATTTTTGGGCTTCACCATGTTTCATCGAAATGTACAGCTGTGTATCGTAAACATTATGTTTCATAATGACATCACCAAGAGGTAAAATATGTTGTGAAAACCATAGTGGTCCTAAAACGGAACCTTGAGGAACACCGAAATATACAGTTGATTTGTCAGAGGATAAACCATCCACAGAGACAAACTGATATCTTTCCGACAGATAAGATCTAAACCAGGTCAGAACTTGTCCGTGTAGACCAATTTGGGTTTCCAATCTCTCCAAAAGAATGTGGTGATCGATGGTATCAAAAGCGGCACTAAGATCTAGGAGCATGAGGACAGATGCAGAGCCTCGGTCTGACGTCATTAAAAGGTCATTTACCACCTTCACAAGTGCAGTCTCATGTACATTGTTTGCCTTCAGGAAGGCAGTGAGTTGAGGCAGTGAGTTGGCAGTGAGTTGAGATTCAGTAAGATTTTAGTTTTTAAAATATTTTCTGGGTCAAGGTTAGGCGTTTTCAAGAGAGGCTTTATTACTGCCACTTTTAGTGAGTTTGGTTCACATCCAGTGGATAGAGAGCCGTTTATTATGTTCAACATAGGAGGGCCAAGCACAGGAAGCAGCTCTTTCAGTAGTTTAGTTGGAATTAGGGTCCAGTATGCAGCTTGAAGGTTTAGAGGCCAAGACTATTTTCATCAATGTGTCAAGAGATATAGTATTAAAAAACTTGAGTGTCTCCCTTGAGCCTCGGTCCTGGCAGTGTTGTGCAGACTCAGGACCACTGAGCTTTGGAGAAATTCCTCCCATAACTCTCACCATAGAGAAAGGTTCATCCTCTCCTCTTCCTCCCATAACTCTCACCATAGAGAGAGGTTCTTCCTCCATAACTCTCACCATAGAGAGGTTCATCCTCTCCTCTTCCTCCATATCTCTCACCATAGAGAGGTTCATCCTCTCCTCTTCCTCCATATCTCTCACCATAGAGAGGTTCATCCTCGTCCTCCCATAACTCTCACCATAGAGAGGTTCATCCTCTCCTCTTCCTCCATATCTCTCACCATAGAGAGGTTCATCCTCTCCTCTTCCTCCATAACTCTCACCATAGAGAGGTTCATCCTCTCCTCTTCCTCCATAACTCTCACCATAGAGAGGTTCATCCTCTCCTCTTCCTCCATATCTCTCACCATAGAGAGGTTCATCCTCTCCTCTTCCTCCATAACTCTCACCATAGAGAGGTTCATCCTCTCCTCTTCCTCCATATCTCTCACCATAGAGAGGTTCATCCTCTCCTCTTCCTCCATATCTCTCACCATAGAGAGGTTCATCCTCTCCTCTTCATATCTCTCACCATAGAGAGGTTCATCCTCTCCTCTTCCTCCATATCTCTCACCATAGAGAGGTTCATCCTCTCCTCTTCCTCCATAACTCTCACCATATGGAGGAAGAGGAGAGGATGAACCTCTCTATCTCTCACCATAGAGAGGTTCATCCTCTCCTCTTCCTCCATAACTCTCACCATAGAGAGAGGTTCTTCCTCCATAACTCTCACCATGGAGAGGTTCATCCTCTTCCTCCATATCTCTCACCCTAGACAGAGGTTCTTCCTCCTCTCTGTCCCAACCCTGCAGGCTAGCTGAGCCAAGGACCCAATGTCCCCAGTAGCAGCTGTGTTGCTTCCATACATAGTGATATGGGTGAAGGGTTTTGGCCCTCATGTCATTCCAGTGTGTTAGAATAGACGTGTTCTCAGATAGACTCTAGCCCCATCTACTCAATGCCCTCTGGCCAATGGGGCGGCAGGTAGCCTAGTGGTTAGACTGACTAGGTATCCCTCTGGCCAATGGGGGAGCAGGTAGCCTAGTGGTTAGACTGACTAGGTATCCCTCTGGCCAATGGGGTGGCAGGTAGCCTAGAGGTTAGACTGACTAGGTATCCCTCTGGCCAATGGGGTGGCAGGTAGCCTAGTGGTTAGACTGACTAGGTATCCCTCTGGCCAATGGGGTGGCAGGTAGCCTAGTGGTTAGACTGACTAGGTATCCCTCTGGCCAATGGGGTGGCAGGTAGCCTAGTGGTTAGACTGACTAGGTATCCCTCTGTCCAATGGGGCGGCAGGTAGCCTAGGGGTTAGACTGACTAGGTATCCCTCTGGCCAATGGGGTGGCAGGTAGCCTAGTGGTTAGACTGACTAGGTATCCCTCTGTCCAATGGGGCGGCAGGTAGCCTAGTGGTTAGACCGACTAGGTATCCCTCTGTCCAGTGGGGCGGCAGGTAGCCTAGTGGTTAGACTGACTAGGTATCCCTCTGGCCAATGGGGTGGCAGGTAGCCTAGTGGTTAGACTGACCCTCTGTCCAATGGGGCGGCAGGTAGCCTAGGGGTTAGACTGACTAGGAATCCCTCTGTCCAATGGGGTGGCAGGTAGCCTAGTGGTTAGACTGACCCTCTGTCCAGTGTATTCAGACCATGTGACCTTTTGGAGGGTCAGAGAACAGCTTAGCTGACACATGTCATCAGCAAATGATTGGTTATGACCACAATATACATTTTCTTCACAGCAGGAAATATTTTTTGGACGATTCTAGAAGATTGAAGTACTTGTTTTAGGAAGGTAGGGCACTTACAGTACAATGCTAATTCTAAGTGGCAAGTACTCTACCAGGTACTCTACCAGGTACTCTACCAGGTACTCTACCAGGTACTCTACCAAGTACTCTACCAGGTACTCTACCAGGTACTCTACCAGGTACTCTACCAGGTACTCTACCAGGTACTCCACCAGGTACTCCACCAAGTACTCCACCAGGTACTCTACCAGGTACTCTACCAAGTACTCTACCAGGTACTCTACCAGGTACTCTACCAGGTACTCCACCAAGTACTCTACCAGGTACTCTACCAGGTACTCTACCAGGTACTCTACCAGGTACTCTACCAGGTACTCTACCAGGTACTCTACCAGGTACTCTACCAGGTACTCCACCAGGTACTTATGATTACTGTGGTCCATATATGCAATGTAGGCTACTCTAACACAAGGTGTACTGTAGAGGTAGAACAACCCGTATCTTCAGAGGTCCTAGTCCAGATGACAGAAGTCATTGTCATTCTATGGATTGTATTGATAGACATTCTAACAGTTGCTTGCCTGCCCAGATATGTTGTCGTCCTCCTCCTAGGCTTGCCTGGCCTGATATGTTGTCCTCCTCCTAGGCTTGCCTGGCCTGATATGTTGTCCTCCTCCTAGGCTTGCCTAGCCAGATATGTTGTCGTCCTCCTAGGCTTGCCTGGCCAGATATGTTGTTGTCCTCCTAGGCTTGCCTGGCCAGATATGTTGTCGTCCTCCTAGGCTTGCCTGGCCAGATATGTTGTCGTCCTCCTAGGCTTGCCTGGCCAGATATGTTGTCGTCCTCCAAGGCTTGCCTGGCCAGATATGTTGTCGTCCTCCTAGGCTTGCCTGGCCAGATATGTTGTCGTCCTCCTAGGCTTGCCTGGCCAGATATGTTGTCGTCCTCCTAGGCTTGCCTGGCCAGATATGTTGTCGTCCTCCTAGGCTTGCCTGGCCAGATATGTTGTCGTCCTCCTAGGCTTGCCTGGCCAGATATGTTGTCGTCCTCCTCCTAGGCTTGCCTGGCCAGATATGTCGTCCTCCTCCTAGGCTTGCCTGGCCAGATATGTTGTCGTCCTCCTAGGCTTGCCTGGCCAGATATGTTGTCGTCCTCCTAGGCTTGCCTGGCCAGATATGTTGTCGTCCTCCTAGGCTTGCCTGGCCAGATATGTTGTCCTCCTCCTAGGCTTGCCTGGCCAGATATGTTGTCCTCCTCCTAGGTTTGCCTGGCCAGATATGTTGTCGTCCTCCTAGGCTTGCCTGGCCAGATATGTTGTCGTCCTCCTAGGCTTGCCTGGCCAGATATGTTGTCGTCGTCCTCCTAGGCTTGCCTGGCCTGATATGTTGTCGTCCTCCTAGGCTTGCCTGGCCAGATATGTTGTCCTCCTCCTAGGCTTGCCTGGCCAGATATGTTGTCGTCCTCCTAGGCTTGCCTGGCCAGATATGTTGTCGTCCTCCTAGGCTTGCCTGGCCAGATATGTTGTCGTCCTCATAGGCTTGCCTGGCCAGATATGTTGTCCTCCTCCTAGGCTTGCCTGGCCAGATATGTTGTCCTCCTCCTAGGCTTGCCTGGCCAGATATGTTGTCGTCCTCCTAGGCTTGCCTGGCCAGATATGTTGTCGTCGTCCTCCTAGGCTTGCCTGGCCTGATATGTTGTCGTCCTCCTAAACTTGCCTGGCCTGATATGTTGTCGTCCTCCTAGGCTTGCCTGGCCTGATATGTTGTCGTCCTCCTAGGCTTGCCTGGCCAGATATGTTGTCGTCCTCTTAGGCTTGCCTGGCCAGATATGTTGTCGTCCTCCTAGGCTTGCCTGGCCAGATATGTTGTCGTCCTCCAAGGCTTGCCTGGCCAGATATGTTGTCGTTCTCCTAGGCTTGCCTGGCCAGATATGTTGTCGTCCTCCTAGGCTTGCCTGGCCAGATATGTTGTCGTCCTCCTAGGCT